>NC_134484.1:404556292-404785093 GCF_040206685.1 Ascaphus truei | reverse complement strand
GTTTTTTTGCGGCCCACCTAGACTTAAAACTTGTTTATTTGGCCCTTGTTAGCATTTGAGTTTGACATGCTTGATTTACAGGGTTACATTATACACCAACTGGCTCACCATCCCTTTAAGTCAAAACAAATCATAAAAATAACACCTATTCCCTTTAGGGAAAACTAACTTAACATACTCCAGCCTTTTCTAACGGCACTGGCGAACTAAACTGGTTCCCAACTTAAAACATGCCTATCATATGCACCCCATATGTACAGTCTTATGTACATTAATGTAGCCCCGGTCTTATTTTGCCACCAGAGACCCCCCTCCGAGATTGCTGAGCGGTCGCGGGTGCCGCCGGAGCCAGCGACGGACCCGCCGGCTGCTCGCGAAGGTGGGTGCCGGAGCAGGGAGCGCTTCGAGTCCCTGGAGTCCCGGCGGCGCACACCGGCTAGCGGGGGCCGCCATTGCGATGCGCGCGCATGCGCCGTGATCGCGCATGCACGGGAACAGCTAGGAGGTTGCGGCGGCCATTAGGGACTCGCGCATGCGCAGGGCAAGTGCGCACGCGGCCCCAATGCAAAGACAGCCTCCACGGGACTACAAGTCCCATGAGGCCTAGAGAGGCAGGCACTAGGTGTCCACAAGTGGCCAATGAGAGGCCAGGATTCACTAGAGGAGCATTGATACATTTCGCGGGCTTAGTGTGACGGCAGTTGGAGCTGGGAGCAGGAAGGGGAAGGAAGGGTGTAGGGAGCAAGTGGCTCCTACACCAGTTAAGGCATCCCCCAGATCCCAGGCTGGCCCCCAATCCCCACCAGGGTAGGGGTAAGTACTGAGGGATGGCCCCTTGGTTAGGGACCCTGCCCTTAGCAGTGTGTGGAGTGTGTAGTCTTGTCAGTGTCACGGCTGTTAGTTCTGTGTGCGCTGACAAGTAGGCACAGTGTGTGAGTGCAGTGCGGTTGCTGCAGGTAGAGTGTGAGTGCAGTGCGTTTGCGGCAGGTATTAGGTTGAGTTAGTCAGAGGGGATCCGGGAGGTGAAGGGAGAGGTAGAGTGGGTGCAGGGGTTCAGTGACCCACCTGCATTGGACAGGCTACCCCGTAGGCCCTAGGAGTGTTCCCTGAAGTCACCCAAGGTTGCTGTGCTGCAGGGACGCCTATAGTGGTAGCGAGCATCACCATTCACTGTGTAGGGACAAAGAGACAAGCGTGCAGAGCAGGCTTGCTGGCGAGTCGTCCTGGGACCAGACGGCTGGACATTGAGACCCAGGAGGCAGACCGCTGATTCATCTGACCCTTTGCGAAGAAGTACCGGGTCACCGCCGTGACCGGAAGGTACGATAACAACAAGTGCACCAACACCGGTCAACAGGCGCTGATCCCGCCTTAAGCTAAACTCTTTAGGAACATTGAGCGAATGGTTAAAGAACTGAACCTATACCAACACATTACCGTACACGGACACGGTGTGGAGCACGCAGTAGCGGGACTGAGACAGTACTCATTAGGAGCGTGGCTGAGCCGCTACCGTTATAGGGACGGTGCCAGTTATTAGGGTGTTAGGCATTGCTGCTAAGGTTATGTATTAGGATATGTGGTGTGTGAATTGATATGTGTTATTGCTACGTTGCATTATAGAGTGATAAGGTTGCCGTGCATTTTCATTATTACAGTAAAGTTGGTTGCATCACATGTGTGTGTATGTATTTCTTGCCCAGGGGAATCTCACATCACGGGGATCATGGGTAAGTGGAGGCGCTGCGCTAGAATAGTTACCCCAGGCTCCCAGCTAGCGGAGGCTCAGATCTCCTGAAGCTGCAGGTGTTGTACAGTGACCAGTAGTTCCTTTGGGAGGGTTCAGAAAAAGGGCTACATAAATATATTACTTATCTCTTGGTCTGTTACTGTTGGGGCTCCAGGTAATTCCCTCTGGACCCTGCGAGAGTTCAGAGAATCCCTCTTCTCTGTAGTTTCAAAGATATGGACAGGACTTCCTTCTTCTAACTGGGATTTACAACCCAGCAGTCACAGCAGACTCAGTAATCCAGCCCAGCGGGTCTAAGGAACTGTGCCAGCCTCTTCTTTAGCTGGGGAGCACTTTCTCTCTCCCCCCCCCCCCTTTCTCGGGGGAAAGCAGTCTCTCTCTGTAGTCACTTCCTGACTTTTAAAACTCCTGTTGATTCAGGAGTCCAGCCTGATTAGCTGCAGCTGAACTAGCTTCTCTAGGGGAAATTAACTCCGTGTAGGCTGGAAAGCATACTATCTGCTACACTTCAGCCTATACAGGGACAGTGATTGTATCACAATATATATAGACCTCATTATTTTATCTATCATTCTATTTTTTGCTAAACAGATTGTGAATGTATAATACTTAAACAGGAAACAAATAACTGGTCCAAGTGACATGATTCCTTGATTTTTTTTTTAATCAAATTCATATTTCCCCGTTATCCAAAAATAAAACAAGCCAACTTTAAGCAAAGCCAAGATCAAAACATGGCATTTTTTTAGAGGCTAAACAAAAGCACCAGGGATAGGGAGGATCTCTAACATTTTCAGCTAAATAGGTTTTATAAAATGCATAACAAAGGGACATTGTTTAAAGAAAAAGCTTCAGTTTACAAGACGTTGGCATATGTTTACTAAGCAGTGCTATTCCATAAGAGGCGTGTTTATAGTACGGCACTGCTTAGTAAATACGGCAAATTATCCCTTTAGTTTCTCATCGCCATTGATTTACTGTAGTTTGTCCCAAGCCGCACCGTACTTTGTAAGAAAAAAGGAAGCTGGCAATAAGATTGACAATGGGCCTCCCACTTCAGGGAAAGTTTCCACAACAATGATGTGAATAATTACCCAGCAGATGTCATCTTAAACGAACAATTCTAAATACAAACAAATTCAATCATTTTTTTTCTTCTTGTAATTAGTGAGGAAAAACATACTATTATTTCATTAGTTTCATCTCCCTGCAAATAAAGCTTAAGTGACTGATTTTAGTGACTGTCTAGTTTCCATTTTTGTCTTGGTTTACTTTATAAAAAGGTACATTTTCTTTGTGGCTACATTAAAGAACAAGGCAGTGAAGGTTAGAATGAAGCTTTCTAAAATATGAAGATTTAAAATGAGAACTAAAATCCAGACCAATGTGTTTTTAGTGCACAATAAGCACCCTGCCTTTTATACAATACTATTATTACGCTCCTGAAAGTTGCTATTTGGATTCTATTGAGCTTATCCTCCTACTGTATATTCAGTTTTATTCTCAGCTTTGAACTGCCAATTCAAAGTGCACGTCTCATATAGCTGGAAGCAGATTTGACAAATGTCTTTGTGCAATATGTAAGATGATTAAGGAGTGGTGATAGGAAGCACACGTGCCCTTTCTTTGCATGGAAGAAAATGTATAGAGGTCTAAAAAATCCCCCGAGTTATCAGACTGCTCATGCTTGCCGGATTCATTGAGTAAACGTTAAAAAAAAAAACCATCATCGGTGAACGTTATGTTCTCAGTGTTCTGTATGCTGAAGTTGCGGTGGCATAAGAGGGTCAAAAAATCAGCAATTGTGTATCGATTTCATTCTGTAACGAGGCCGGAAAGGCCACATATCAAGGAGGTATTTGCAGATTGGTTTTCCTGTGTGATGATTCTTTACAGAAAGAATTAAGACTCACTCAATGCCTGCAGTGCTCAGTGAAGCAAAATTAATATAAATGTGCTCGGCTACTGGCTTTCCGTGTTAACTGTTTTACTCCAATCCTGATTGCACATTGTCCATACAAAACCTTCTTAGAATATTAGCGCTTCATTTGGGGCTACTCTGGTTTGTCACCTTGGCTTTATATCCAGAATCGAGATGTCTTTACTGGATCTTGTGAGTATTCATCATGCATAATTTTAAAGAGGCAGAGCTGTTTTCTATGCAGACTTTTAAAAGACTGGGCCTCATGCAGTAAGCGACGATTATGTGAAATCGGCAAGCTTATCGATTAGTCATGTTATTGGCGTTTTTCCCTCTCCGTATGCAGTAAGTGCCGAATACATTCAAAATCAACCAGAAAACAAATCCGCCCACTCTCACGATGATGAGCCGATCACACACAGGTGTATCGGCGTGCGTGGCGGGGTGCTGTTAGGTTGCACAATCACAAATCTTGCTGAATCAGGCGAAACAAGCATGTTTTTGATTGCGCGCCATATTTAAAGGCAACGTGTACTGCTAATCATTCTCTGTGTTGTTGGGAGTGAGAGAGAGAGAGAGACGCACAGAGCTGGACGATTGAAGATTTGCATATTGACTGAGAGACTTGTTGTGTATTGGGTGAGCTTTGTCCTTTGTTGTTTTGTTTACATCTTTGTCTTGTTTTATATGTGGAAGTGGGTCGTGTGATTGCCTGTACATTTCTTGTCTGTTTTTTGTGAGTGCTGGAAGTATGCCCGCAAAGCGTGGGAAGAGTGATGCTGGTGGGAGTGGGAGTGCTACTCGTGGGAGTACGCGTCGGAGTGAACGTACTGTTCAGGGGAGTGATGTTGCTGGTGCACCGAGTGATGTTGCTGGGAGTGGGAGTGCTGTTGCTGGGAGTGGGAGTGCTGTTGCTGGGAGTGTGAGTGCTGTTGCTGGGAGTGGGAGTGCTGTTGCTGGGAGTGGGAGTGCTGTTGCTGGGAGTGGGAGTGCTGTTGCTGGGAGTGGGAGTGCTGTTGCTGGGAGTGGGAGTGCTGTTGCTGGGAGTGGGAGTGCTGTTGCTGGGAGTGGGAGTGCTGTTGCTGGGAGTGGGAGTGCTGGTGCTAGGAGTGTGAGTGCTGGTGCTAGGAGTGTGAGTGCTGGTGCTAGGAGTGGGAGTGCTGGTGCTAGGAGTGTGAGTGCTGGTGCTAGGAGTGGGAGTGCTGGTGCTGGGAGTGCTGCTGGTGGCGCAGTTGCTGATGGGGTGTCTGGTGGTGGCGTGCTTGCTGGTGGCCAGCTTTTGGAGGCTCTTCCATTGGAAGAAGGAGAGTCCAGTCAGCACCAGCCAAGCTCTGACCCTAAACCTGCTCGGAAAAAACGTGTGGAGAAGCCACGTAATCCTCGCTTCAATGACCAGGAAAATAGGGCTCTTGTCACTGGCATTCTGGAGCACTATGACAGTCTCTATGGACATTTAGTAGGTAAGTGTAACTTTACATTTATTATTCAAATACATGTGATCCTAGGTCATCTGAGTTTTGTTCATATGCAAATATGGGTACACAATATCTTTCTATGTTCATTAGTGTGGAAACACAGCTTTTTATCATGCCTTACAAGGACAAATAAACACAGGCGGTCAATTTGCCAGAACTGCATACAATATGAATGCAACCTTGCTTACATGTATAGGTTTAGTAGTGAATGCTCATGTGCTGCACATATTACACATAAAACAGCATGTTTGCTATCTCTTGGAACAGCTAGCAGTGTAGGAAACTGGTGCTTATATTATTATTAATTTACCTCATATCTTTTATATGTTTTTCAAGGGCGGACAAGTGCAGCAAGCAAAAAAGAAATGTGGGACACAATAGTCATTGGTGTCAATGCCTGTGGGAATAGTGTCAGGGACAAGTATCATTGTCGGAAAAGATTTGATGATATTAGGTCCAAATTGAAAAAGAAAATACAAGACCAACGCGTGCATGCTACTGGCACTGGAGGTGGGCCCACACCACAACGTCTCATATTGACTCCATTGGAGGAGCTGCTTCGGCCAAAATTACTTATCGTCGTCGTGGAAGGCTTGGCTGGTGACCGTGACATTGGAATTTATCCGTCACAATTTCCAGCAGGTGATAAATATTACTGTACTAGGCGTGTCGTTGCTTACAGTTATTTTGCATATTTACACTGCTTTTTATACTGTCTTCACAATATAAGCATACCTGCATCTATATATGTATATGTCTGATTCTGTATATATATATCTCAAAATAGACATATATGTAGTAGTCCTACTAAAAGCAGTAACTAATATAGCACGTGCCATTGCGTGCTCATTTACATGTGAATTCCCAAAATGCATAGCTGCAGTGGAAGCAATTGATGGTGGGCGAAGATGGGGAACAACAGGGTAGTACACATGTGTAACACATGTTCATGAGAAATTATTAGTAGCTACAGGTACAGAACAGAAATATGTATCATATTATTGTGTATTTTATTGATTTTACTCCGACAAACATGACATTACTGCCTATTTTAAGCATGCATCAAAGAAATTGCATGTAACGGCCTACAAACATCACTGGCACTAACACATCTATTGCTTATGAAAAGGTCCATTTTTGCTTTATGTCATATACAGACAGCATAATGAGGCACACGTATCATATGTTATGTCATTGTTTTCATAACTTAAACACTGCAGATGACTACTTAGCTCATCTACCATTGTGTTAAAGCAGCTGCAATTAATATCTCATCACAGCATACACTTCAACAGAGGGGGTGGGGTTCAGCACACACACTAATTACAGCCTCATTTCACGGTCAACTTAGTTCACACCATTTGCACCTGTTTCAAGTCATTGAAAGGTGTGGCTGATTAGGCTTTTTGGGGAAGGGAATACCTTTCTTACAACCTGAATAGCACAACTGAAGTTAATCACACTCATTTGAAAGCTTAACTCTAGCTACTAAATGCCCCAACAACTCATTACTTATCAAAGCGTACGTCACACATTAGTTCACTCATATCTATAGTTGAACTACTATGAAAGACACATTATCACACACTGCATGTGTTGTCTTGTTGAGTCACAGCCACATTCAGGTGTGCCACATCTTCGATTAATGTACCACACATATCCTCTACCAAAAACAACACTTTTTGCAATATGACCACCTTCATGATAACCATTGTGAATGGTCATCTCATGATAGTTATGTACATTATGATACTGATATCACTACACAACATATGATTTTTATGTACTCATTTAATCTATTTATCCTCACGCATTACTGCAGAAACATAGTATGTTGTATGTTAGGGAACTCAAAAATTCTAAGTACACAGGCATGTACAGTGTTATTACAACTATTTATGTTCACTTTCACACACATTTTCGGTTAAGGAACTGATGTTGTTAGTTAATCATAAATACAGAACATACAATAAGTGTTTGTTCAATATTTACACATGTAAATGTAAAACTTATGTTATTGTTATATATAGTTGCCCCTGGAGGACATGTGTCACCTGAGATGGAACAAGTGTCTTCACCTGGGTCAGCCAGCTCAACACTACTAGAAGGTGAGTGTATCATTTGCTGGCCATATAATATGTGCTCTTCTAAATGTTATGTTGTCATGTGCATTATTTGTTTTGCACATCTTCTTTAAATAGGATTACTTAGTGTCAGTGAAAATTAAGTGTAAGGCAACATGTATTGTGTTAGTGATGTTAATTATCATGTAGGACTTCTGAGTTTAGAGCAACTTTTCATTCATTCATATTTCATACTGAGTCCAAACATTATTCGTAAGTCAAGGTAGTTTTTAATGAGGTTATAAAACGTATGCTAACATGTTAGGTGTTACTTAGGACACAGTACAATTACATAGTAACACAGCATACATTAACATGCCATTTAATAATGTGTACATTTCTTTTTAGAACATCATGGTGATGAGGATGATGAGTATGATGAGGATGACGCCACAGAAGAGACTGAAATACAATCATGTGACCATGAAGAGGTGCCAATAGAAACTGTTGTACCGCCAAATCGTCCATCAACTTCCACATACGATGCAATTGTAGCTTCAGAGGGAAAAATAGTGGACGCAGAAAATCGTCGCCATTCAGACATGATGACAGTGCTGGAAAGGATGATTGGACTGCAGGAAGAAACAGTATCACAATTGGCACATCTCCACAGAGTCTTCATTGAAGTGCCTAAACAGTTGCAAAAAATCAACACCTCATTCGAAGCATTAGTTGTTCAGCAAACACAAGCTAATTACTGGAGAATGACTAATGTACCACAATTCAACACCTCCCAGCCAGGATCTGTTCATGCAGGTCAGTTTTCACCACATTCATCTGATATTCATTCACCAGGCCCAAATGTTACCGGTCAAGTAGCAGACATTGCTGTGCAGGTTCCTGATGACATCCTACCGCTGCCATCTGTACAAATTCAGCAGCAGACACCTACAAAGGAGGCGACAAAAACAAAACAAGACACACATGAAACAGACCAACCATCACTTGTGCAGTGTCTACCAACTTGCTCACATGTGTCACTGGGCACAAGCCCTGTCCGTGAACAGTCACTACCCAAAAGCCCTGTAGGTGAGTCGCTGCCCAAAAGCCCTGTAGGTGAATCGCTGCCCAAAAGCCCTGTAGGTGAGTCGCTGCCCAAAAGCCCTGTAGGTGAATCGCTGCCCAAAAGCCCTGTAGGTGAATCGCTGCCCAAAAGCCCTGTAGGTGAGTCACTGGCCAAAAGCCCTGTAGGTGAATCGCTGCCCAAAAGCCCTGTAGGTGAATCACTGCCCAAAAGCCCTGTAGGTGAGTCACTGGCCACAAGCCCTGTAGGTGAGTCACTGGCCACAAGCCCCGTAGGTGAACAGTCACTGGCCACAAGCCCTGCCCGTGAAGTGCCAGAGGCCACTCAAAGTGGCTCTGTTGTGCCTAAAGTTGGTGGCAAAAGAAAAAGGAAAATTCAAGCAGGCCTGTTACTCGCTCGCAAAAGGAACAAAAAAAATAAATGTTATAATTCAGAAAATATGTCTTTGGCCTTGTTTTGTTGACTTCAGATTATCTAATTACTATTGTATGTATGCTGAAGACTGTGTTGTTTCCAAACTTTCAACTATGTTCTTGTACACGTGAAGTTTTGGAAATGTTAACACTCATAATTAATTGTGTTATAAATATTTATGTTGTAATCGTCTGTTCAGTAATGGTCCACCAGGAGCCAGTTGCTAAGTTTAGAGAAGCTGCCATTGACTTTGCAGCAAAACATTGCATTTGGGTGTGTTAATTGATGTAAGAATTGCATATGCATATTAGTCACATGCAATTATTAAAACACCTAAGTAAGTGCAAACATCTTTCTTGTACGTGTACAGCAGGATTATGTGTAAATTATTACTTACCTTTGCCTTGCTTGGCCATTGTAATTTTGTCCTTTAATCAGTTGTGTGTTCGTTTCTATAACATCTCAGAATGTATAATAATATATATACACACACACACACACTGAGTGAGTGTGAGTGTGTGAGTGTGTGAGTGTATATATATATATATATATATATATATAGTACTATATAAACTGGTATACACAAACTAATACACTTCATGCTTCCTTGTGAAAACACTATTTTAATAATACAGGCCTAATGTTTGAGAAATATCCTAAGTATGAGACTCTAACAGTATTGTGCTTAAACAAATGTTTATTACTTAATTCAATCATGTTTCTCACCATTTAAATAGGTTTCATACAAGGTATACTTAATGCCATCAATGTTGTGTGTACTCCTGCAATATAAAAAAAAATAAAATATTATATATAAATATATATATATTTTTATAAGAGATATATTTATATATATATATATATATATATATATATATATATACACACGTATTTAAACTCATGCAGACAGGGAGTTAACCAGACTTTCACATACACACAGAAATGTAAGCGGGGAAAAAACATTTCTTTTTGCAGGTGTGTTTTTACTGATATGCCTGGCTAAGAAATATTTTCACACACTGGTCTTTGTTAGTTTTCAAAAAAACACTATGTGAACGCATTCACAGTCTAGGGATGTTTTTCACAAACGAGATAAAAGAAGGAGAAATGTTTCTCCCACAGTCCCATATCACGAACCACAACTGTTAACCCAATTAGACAACCAAATCCAATTGGCGTTTGAAATAAGGAGTCAAAGTAGTTACTTTTGTTGACCTTGACAAGGAAAAACAGGAGTTTGTTAGCCATTCAGCACATTCATTTTGATGAGCAAATAACACAGACCTGCACACAGCTTTTGTGCTACTCAGACATGGCTGATGAATTCGTTAACAATATTAATCCCCTTTTAGGGTATAAGTACATGATCTGTGAAGCCATCTTGAACAGTCGCGGACAGAAAGCAAGCACACGCCAAATCGATGATTTCATTCGAGCAAAATATCCTTATTACCAAGACCGTAAGCATGCACGGAATTTTAATTCCTCAATAAGATTCACTTTATCAAGTAATGACTTTTTTGAACGTGACCAGGATAAGCTACAACACACCTATGGTTTCTGGAAGATTGCCCCGGAAAAACAATTTATCCTGAAAGACGGCACTTATATTGTCGTGAAAGGCATATTTATTCCTAATGGCAATAGCAATGTATCCGCTACTACTGATCCGTTTGAATCGATACGTGCTGCAATATCTGCAGCCTCCATTCCTGAAACCCACATTGTACAAGAACAAAAGTACTACTGCACCGACACACTTTATTCGAGCAAATACCCGGTATGTACCTGGCAGATACCTGGAATGCGCCACTCCTCACCTCTGACAAGCCCCGTTGCATTTGCCTTCCCAGCCTGGGTTCATGCCTGGCTGATGGGCGGCTGATCTGTTAAATGATAATGATTAGGATTTAATAGGCTGCAATGCTTCGCGTGTCTACCAGATGGCATAAATTCATGAATTGTAATGCAGTATATATATATATACTGTGCATTATTGAAGCCAGCGGGAATAAAATGCTTCAATCCCTGCTTGGAAAATACCTCAATGCACTCGGGCAGAAAACAGTCACAAACCTCAATACACCCGGGTATACCCGAATTCGTGGGACTAGCCAAGCTCGAATAAAGTGTGTCGCCAGTGTATGATTATGTACCAAGCCTTTCAGCTGAAAATGCATTGGAATGGGAACCGGAAGAAATGAACCTACCTCCCGACCAATTATTTGAAGAAAGCAGTGGCGATTCCTATGAGCGCATCCTGGAGGAGATATGTGCCATACTGGATTCAGCGGTTGGGTTAAGCGTGGATGAAAATGCCTTGCATTTCTGGAGCGACCAGTTGCAGCCAGGCGAAGAGTTAATTCTAGAAGAATGGTAAATATAACAATCGTTATGCGTTGACTCTGCGTTTAAATTTTTTTTTTTTTTGTAACCACCATTTTCACTTTCAATGCGTGGATACAGCGTAACATTGCAGACTGCATAACATGTAGCGATCACAAACAAATTGTTTCCTAATACAATATAGTAGGACCTGAAAGAGTAGTACACATTGCTGACGGAATAAATATACGTACTTTCCTATCCCTTTAAACATATTAGCAACATTTTACCATTACTCTAACACATACCTGTTTTGTTATCATGCAACATCTACAACATTGAAAACCGGGTCCACCACGTATGACGTGGGACCCTTGTCATGGGCCAAGGCGTCCTTAAAAAGGATTAGTGATGTAAGTCCCGCCCCCAAGCGACGTGCGCGCCTCAAAGCCTATTGGCTGTCATGTTTTGTTATAGTAACGGTAACTGCAGTGTGTGATGCGTGCGGCTCAGTGTTTGTAGGCGTACCCTGGGCGTTAGCCGAATGTTAATTGAGTGGGAGGAGTGTTAGCGTGCGTTTCACGCTGGCTTAACATGACGTCACACGTATTGCATTTGCGCATTGTGTTATCGGCCGTGCTTTCTGTTCAAACACGTCTGTTTAAAAAGAATACAGATGTACTCGTTTAGAACGAATGTAGTTTCGTCTTCATTGTATTTGAAATAAAGATGTTATGTTTACTGGTATTTTCAACATGTATTGAACGCACAACGTACGCTTTGTTTTGCGCATGCGCTAACAGTTAGTGGAGCCAAGCGTGAAGTGCGTGCGCACACAAAGATGTGCGCGCACATCTTTCAGTATACAGGCAACGTTCACTTCTTATACATAGTTATGCCTGCTACAAATTTAAAGAAACATTACATACTGATGAACAGTTTTACTTCTAACATATAAGTGACTGACGTGTGTATCTACACAATCATATAGAGCTGCGTAACGCGTTGTCACGGATGCATATCTAGTAAGGTGCCATCTTTGACCATCATGTGTTTGCTGTATTTCAGAGATGTCGGGGAAGATACAATCGGATCAATGTATGATTTCAGAAGAGTCTACCTTTATATGAGATGATTGTGAGGAGGAGCCACCGACTACTATACTACATATGGAACTAATTTTATATTGCTTGCAGCGCTTATTAACAAACAATTAAAAATGTGATACCCTTATGCCTATATTGCATAAGCACTTAATTAACATAATGATATTGCAAAAGAGTGCCTCATGAATTTTTATTGAGTGTTCTTTAATGACTACTAACATTTTATGACATGGTGTGTTTTATATATAACAACCATTCCCACTCTGCTAACACATTTGTGTATTATAATATGTAATGGAACGTATGACTGTCGAAACTATGTAACAATAATAATAATAATATGAGCATGTTCATGTATAGGGCTGCTAGTTGTACGCAGCGATTTACAGACACATGTTTCAGCCTGAGGTCCCTGGCCCGTGGAACGTACAAATGTTTTTTTGCCGCATGAGGCACAGGGAGATAAAGTGACTTGGCCAAGGTCACAAGGAGCCCACACCGGGAATTGAACCAGACTCCCCTGCTTCAAACTATCAGTGCCAGTGTGTGTCTTTACTCACTGAGCCACTCCTTCTCCCAATGTAAAGGACACTTACAACCAAGTAGCCATTTATTTTTAAAATCTCTTGTTACATGGGTATGTAGATAAAATGGTTTGGGACTGTAGCAAATAATGTTACTGGCCAGATGTTATGGTCCCCTCCAATGCATGATGTTCTGAATATGACATCACCATCATGTTATGAAGTACGTTTCTGTGTATATTTCATTAACCTAACTAACTATAGTTTACTGTGTTTATTAATCGTTTAGAAATACATAGTATAGTCAATATGATGATATAAGCTACCATAATAAAGCTGGTGTTATCATTTGTCGGTGTTATACATGGATCCTACACCAATTGATAGAGACACAAACAGTTGTCTTAAAAAGTGTGTCTATGCTAGTGATGAATGTGCTCCCGTAAGTAAACAAATAAGTACAGTTATCCCCTTTTCTCCAACCACCTCTACATTACATTAATGGAAATTATAAGGAAACATACATAAAATGTGATGAAATGTGAGTAATCATTTTGTAATACAATGCACATGAAAGCTCAAGAGTAGCTAAATGCATATACATGATACAGAAAGTACATATATGTAACATTTGTGTTTAAACCAATATGTTGGGTTTTTAGTTCCAATAATTATAGGAAGATTGAGGTAGCCACATCTTATGAGAGATGTCAGCAAATATACATACCATGATCAGTCATACTGGAGATATACCTATAATGCAAAGGAACAATATATAAATTGCAAACATTGACATGCCATCTTCAGTACCGTAAACAACACAGCAAAGTGTGTATTTGGTGTTAAATGTACAACACCATGTATATTTCATGACATTCAAAATGTAAATCAGCCTGGTGTACACATCATCTGGATGTACATGTTACACTGCACCAATAACATTGTATGTAAGCATACTAGAAGCATGAATGATTATGGGCATAATATGTGTTTTGTCTTAGCATAAGGAATAACACAATGCTAAAATATTATTGCTTTGTTACCCAAGTTGTATTCACATACACACAACTAAAGTACAATTGAAGAGGGATTATATAACCTGTGCAACAATAACATACCGGTGCCACATCCCTTTGTGCACACAGCAGAGAAAAGAAAGGTGTGCAACCCATATTCATCTGTGTCCTAACAGAAGGTTATATAAAGAAACATTATTGTTAATATAACATAATTAAACTATAAAAGTAGTACTAGGAACATATGAGTTTGTACTTACAAGAAAAAAATGAATTGATGAGATTCTGTCGTGTCTGGCCACCACTGGCTGTTTGTTCATTTTCAGCAGCTACATGGGTGGGATGCTCGTCTACCAAAGCCTCAGCTAGGTCTGACTGTACATTGTGCCTGAGTGCAACATTGTGCAAAATGCAACAGGCAAGGATAATATCAGACACTTTTTGAGGCTTGTATAGAAGAGCCCCACCAGTTCTGTCCAGACACCTAAACCTGGTCTTGAGTAGGCCAAATGTCCTCTCTATAACAGATCTTGTAGATATATGGGCTGCATTGTACCTGTCCTCTGCTTCAGTTTGAGGGTTTAGCACCGGAGTCAAGAGCCACGGCCTAATTCCGTATCCTGAGTCACCTATAATGAATGGAGCACACATAAGCTGACATTAGTGATCAAATTGTACAATGCCAACATTCCTAAATCAACATGTGTTTTGTGTTAGAACATGTAAATATGTACTCACCCAGCAGCCAACCAGGTTCAAAATGTCCCTCTTCGAACGCATGGAAGACTGAAGAGTTCCTCAGGATAGAGGAATCGTGACTGGAACCAGGGAACTTGGGTACCACATGCATTATCCTCATCGTGGCATCACATACCACCTGTACATTGAGTGAATGGTAGTGCTTCCGATTGCGGTACACATGCTCACTCTGACTAGGTGCAATCAAAGCAACATGTGTGCAATCGATTGCACCCAGCACAGATGGTATCCCTGCTATATTATAAAAGCCAGTCCTGACTTCCAGCCACTCTGTTGCCTCTGTAGGAAAATGAATATAATTCCTAGCGCGTCTATTGAGTGCATAGAGAAACTGGGTCAAGGCCCGCGAGAATGTAGATTGCGAGACCCCGCCCACTATGCCCACAGTTGTCTGGTATGACGCGGAAGCAAGATAATGTAATGAGCACAGCATTTTAACAAGCCCAGGGACTGCACGACCTCTGGCTGTGAAAAAATCTAAATCTCCCCTTATCTCCTGATAAAGAGCTAAGATTGCTGCTGAACTCAAACGATAGCGACTTACAATCTCCTCCTCACTCATCCCATCTAACAGGGTTCTCTCCCTGTACAGACGCGGACGAGGCACAAGTTGTCTCCTCTGTCTTCTCCTCTGATCTCCTGTCCCTCTACCTGTCCCTCGGCCTGTCCCTCTCCCTGTCCCTGTCGTATCCGCGTCACTGTCACTGTCCCTCGGTGTGTCCCTACCTTGCCCTATATCATTCTCTTGATCAGCAAGCATGTCATAGAAAAGAATGTTCCTGCGTCTCCTAAACATTCGCAACATTTTGAAATGAGTAGCTGTGAATGAGCAGGTAATGTGCGTCCTTTAAATAGGTATGTGATGATGTCAGGTGACATAGTAAAATGCAAGGTGTTACATTAACATAATAAAGTACTTCTGTGGCAAGCTGTGTGCACTTGTTGTTCTAAGTATTTGTTGTGTGTATTCTGCAGGGAATGATGATATTTGGCAATGATGTGACGTGAAGCTTTGTACAAAGATTGCTTGCAAATAAATAGTTGCATGTGCAATGCATGTAACACTTGTGAACGCAAGAGTCAGTCATGTAATGAGACAAAAAGGCTGAGATTGACGTGGGAAAAGTTTTGTGTAACATGTGTAATTATCCATGTTATTGTGACATGTTGGCAACAATGAATAGTCGTGTGCATATGCATGCATTTGTGTAAGGAGGATAGTTGGTATAGAATGAGTTTACAAGGTGTCCCAATGATGAATTACTGTACATGTGTGTATAAGTTAGGTTGAAGTGCTTGTAATGCAACGGTTACAATGTAAACATGCAATGTGATTGAGCGTCCAATAAGTGACGTCATGAAAATAGGGAGGACCCAAAAGTATATGTAAACATGAGAAGACAGATGTACATGAACGTTTAAAGATGCGTGTCACATTACAAGCATTGTGTAATGTAAAGGAAGATGAATATACTGTGTATGTGTGACATGTGTGACATGTGTGACATCATGTAAATAATTGTCGCTGAGTTGAGTAAAATGTGTGATATGATGTGAGGTTCTCCTTTAAGAGTGTAGTATAGTATTTTCCCTTGCCACATCATCACATGATGAGTAATGTGACCCGCAAATGCTGAAAACATGTAAAAGTCGAATGTTATGCAAATAAGACACATCAGCTGTGACACAATGCAGGGAATGCCCCCACACTGTAATGCAAATCCCCCTTGTATTGTGAGCAATGAAACGTAAACAGTACTATACTGTTATACGTCCCCGCTCCATTGACTTCCATTGATGTACAGAAGATGTTTTTTTTCTAAGTGCCGTTCCGGCAGCCTTAGCGATCGTTCTCCCGTCCAAACTGCCAACTTTAGTTGGCGGGAGAAATCGGCCATAACATCTCAATTTCGTAGTGCCGATCAGCCCCGATAAGCTGTTTTTTTTTGTTGAATCCAGCCGATTTAAAAAAGTGGCGATCAGTGTCGAAAACAGGCTTATCGGCAGGCGACTGGCCATAACCAAATTATCGGCTCCGAAACCTGGCGATATGAAGCACTTATCGGCGCTTACTGAATCTCAAACCCAATTTTGGCTATAACATGGCCATATTTCCCTTATCAACGCTTACTGCATGAGGCCCACTGTCTTTTGCAAAGCTCCTTTGATAAGGCTCTTTAAAGTCCATATTCTATTGTGCTGTGGGCTTAATTTGCAGGAATAAAACACACAGTTTAAAAATCAGAGATGGTTGAAAAAAATTGAGGTTAAAACAGACACCTTATTGCAGGGGTGGCCAACTCCAGTAGTCAAAGTTCACCAACAGTTTAGATTTTAAGGATATCCCTGCTTCAGCACAAGTGGCTTAATTAGTGGCTCGGTCAGAATGACTGAGTCACTGATTGAGCCAACCTGTGCTGAAGCAGGGATATCCCTAATAACTCACCTGTTGGTGGCCCTTGAAGACTGAAGTTGGCCACCCCTGCCCTATTGTACATGTAGCCAGGTCACCCTTTGCCCCCTGCGACCTCCGTCGGAGCCTCCATGGCCAGGACCGATGGCGGGTACTGCCGGAGGCCAGCGGCAGACCCGACGGCCATTCCGGAGGGTGGGGGCCGAGGAGGGAGCGCACCGGAGTGCAGGAGATCTCCGGCGGCTCTTGCGCAGGGCGCCGCCATGTCGCGCCGGTTCACACATGCGCATTAAGCCCCCGGCGGCCAGACAGAGTCGCGCATGTGCAGAAGTAGCTAGGAAGCCCAGATGGCCCTTAGAACGTCGCGCGAGTGTAGGGACAGCCAGGGAGAGGTTGCGGCCGCCATTGAGGATGCGCGCAGGCGCAGGGAGGGCGCACACGCGGCCCCAATGTAAGTGCAGCCTCCACGGGACTACAACTCCCATGAGGCTTAGGGACAAGCACACCAGGTGTATCAGTGTGGCCAATGAGGGCCAAGGATCTCTAGGAGAAGCAAAGGATACATTTCGCGGGCTTGCAGCTACGTGGGCAGTCAGAGTCAGGAGCAGCCCAGGGAAAGAGGTAGGGTGTAGGAGTCAGGGACTCCCTGCACTAGGCCAGCGGCCCTAAGGTCCAAGTTAGCCCTGATTCTCCACTAGGTTAATGAGTGTTGCCAGGGACAGTCTCAGGTTAGGGACCCCTGTCACTTACTGTAGTTAGAGTTGGGGAATAGAAATGGACCAGTGGGCTGAGTGTTAGTCTGCAGAGCGTTGCTGCAGGAAGTAGGGGAGGTAAGCGACGTGAGACAACTGGGGGGGGTTCATAGCGGTAACCAATCCGGGGAGCCATAGCCCAGGTCCGTGTTGTGCGTAGTATGAGGCAATTGGGAGGTTCATAGCGGTAACCAATCCGGGGAGCCATGGCCCAGGGCCCATGTTACGAGTAGGGTGGGTGCAGGGACCTACCTGCATAGGATAGGCACCCCCGCAGGCCCTAGGAGTTTTCCTTAAGCCACCTAAGGATGCTGTGCTATAGGGACGGCCTATAGTACAGTGTGTGTCATGTTGTTATAGTGTTAGTGTTAGGTAGGGACTCAGCGGACGCTGCGGTTCCAGGGAAGGAGTTCGGGCTCAAGTCGGGGCCACAGAGAATATCTTCAGGTTGGGATCAGACGGAATCATCACGCGTCTGACCCTTTGTGAAGTTGTTGCTGATCCGAGCACCGGAGTGCTCGGCAGGTACTATACAGTCATAAGTGCACCATAGTGTAATTGTGACTGCGAAGTCACCCATTGCTTTTCTCTGCAAGAGTGCGGGACATTGGGTGGGACTCTATGGACACTGGGTGGGATCACCTGGTGTTGGGAAAGCGTCCTGCGCGACGCAGTGGTAAGTGTCTCCTCTAGAGAGGGACACCGGTTATGTTGGTATTGTCATGATATGTGTTAACTTATGTTCCTAAATAAATAGTATTAGTTATTATACCTCACCGTGTATGTGATTATTGTGATTGTCCTGCGAGGAACCACTCCCCCTCTAGTGGGAGCCATCACAGGTGGAGGCGCTGCACCGATGTAAGTGAGTACCCCTAGTATAATTGCCCCAGGTTCCCCGTGGCGGAAGCTCAGCCCTCCTGTGAGCCAACAGGTAACGCACCACACACCTATGGTAACATCGTATGTTTCTCCACACCCACAGTATAATCTGCGATTGGGGGGGGGGAAACCCGTTACATACAGTTTGGTGAAGAAATCTTTACAAAATAAAAAGAAACCTGCAGAGGCCCCTGCACTGTAATCAGTTGAAATGAGAACCTCCTTGATGCACAACATATACACACTTCAACAAATATGGCAACATTAACATCTTTCTAAAAAAAAACTACATGTCTAAATATGTTGGCAGATGGATTCATAACATTCCATTTCCATTCAACCCTAAAACCATATAAGATTACTGGGTATTGATTTTAGTGGCCAGGTGAAGATAAGCCTTTGAGGCCTCATTACTGCCAGCACCCCACTTTCTCACCACTTTTTTAACACCTCTTAAATGTTGGAGAGGTCTGAAATCATTGCTCTACACTTAATGGGTTAATCATGTTTGCTTTATATATGAAAGACTCTCTAATCTGAAGCAAACTGAGGAATTTATATGCTAAACCTAAAGTCAGTGCCCCTTTCATTCTTAAAACCAGCACCTTGCTGGAAGTGTTGAATTTTTCTCCTTATAGACTAAAGAAATAATGTCCAGGTTAATTGACAAAAGGTAGTTCAACCTGTCCTCCAGATTTAAAGCTATGTGAGCATCTCAACTCTTACAGTAACTGCATATGCAACTGGATGCTGTGCGGGATACAAACTGGGTTACTCATTTCTATCATATTAAGAACATGGAAATATCTGTGGAATATGGCCTGGAAAGTACCAGATTCCATGTATGGTGGTATATCGTAAGTATAAACATGAATGCCCCAATGGCCACTGAAATATTATTGGTGCTTGTCATGATAATCTAAAACCCTATGTAATCCTTAATGTCTATGTGTAAGGGTGACATAAGAAATATTCACTTTAATTTCACTAGGGATTTAACTTCACTGTTCACTGCTCCCAGTGAACAAGAAAACAAAGGAGGACGGGCTTATGCTTATTTAGAGAAGTCTACTGCAGCTTCTTCCTGGCCCTTCTTCCTGAAGGGCCAACTCATCTGGCCGGAAAGGGATTATAACAATTTTTAGCACCTTCTGTATAGTATGTGTATAGCCATGGCTGGTACAGACTATATTTTCTGCCTCCTGACATATAAGTCCTAGAAGCTACAGGCAGCGTCAGGCTATCCTGTGGGTTTACCTCCCCTCATGCTGACTCTCTGAGTGACAAGGGTGGTGCTGAAACTATGTCTTTGTGTACAGCCTATCATGGTGCAGACCTTGTGCCCTCCCCCTCTGTGCCTTAGAGAGGAAGTGTTTCAAATAATATTCATTCCAACTCTCCCCCTCATGGGGTAAAGGAGTGGAGCTCTGAGTCTCTCCCGGCTAGGAGAGAGACAGGCCTTCAGACCCTCTTGGAGTTGATTGCCTCCCCAAGATCTGAATAGAGCACAAGGCCTCAAGACTGCTAGAAAGCCGGTACCATTCAGAGGTCTGGGACCCACCCTAAAAGATGATGCATGCGCTGTAATATCAACTGCAGTGGCTCAATAAAGAATCCTTGTTATATATGTAGCCCCTCTTTCCCCCCCTCTGTACTAGGGTCTGGCTACGTGTATGTATGTGGTGCATACCTGCTGGCAACAGGAGGGCCTGAGACTCCCGTGATGGTATGGGGATGACAGGACCAGGTTACTGGGGTGAGTGCCTCTGTTTCATTTAATGGTGCAACGCCTCCATCTCTGGTAAGCCCCAGGAATGTAGGGTGGAATCCTTCCAGAGAGTCCCCAGTCAGGGACGAGAGATTCCAGTCTCACACAGTCTTTACTTAAAAGTAGCAGCAGCTCTTTATTCCGTGCAGCACAGCAGAATAGCAGCAGGGATAACAGCAGGTACAGCTTGTCTCTCTCCTACAAACTGTTCTCCTCCAGGATTGTCTCTTTTCCCTGCCTCCACCCCAAGCCAAGGGCACTCAGGGTGGGGCTAGCTCTTCCCTCACCCCATACTCAGGATGAGAGGAATTGGTCCACCTATAGCTCACTATAGTTCTAGCAGCTCTAATCAGGGCCTGCCAGTTCTCCTCCTCCAGCTGTGCACTTCATGCACTTCTCACTCTCACACTCTAACACTAACTGGCCTGTCACTGACAGGAACTGACACACTAAATAGAGACAGCCCTGCCCTTCATGACATCAGCAGATACCGCACCTGTGTCCATGCCTTCCACACAGGGTCAGGTGACCTACCTCCACCACTCAGGGCAGCGCTTGAGGTGGGGGAAACCCATGACAACTCCTGGCAGCCTGCCCTTACCAGGGCTTATACCAGGAGGAGGAAAGACATATAGCCCCATTTCTTACCAGGGCTACATATACTCCTGTCAAGTAACAGTCTATTGGGTAGGGGTATGCGAGAAGTCTGTCATGGGTTGGGACTGTCTCCAGGAACCCTGGAGCCTGCTCTGACTGGAGGCGCTGACACCACGAGAAAAGCACCACCAAAAGCCTGTCCTGTTTCCCCTTACCATCGCGGAAGCTCATCTCTCCTGGACCCTCACAGGTAACACGCACCAGTACACCTGTAGCAATAGCAAGATCTCCCAGAGGGGGGAAGCAGCGCTACATGTGCATAAAAGATCTGCAAAACAACATTATCTCACAAGGATAACATTCTCTACCAATGAAAATATAATAATTAAAATACAACCAATGACATGTAACAGTGCAGAACTGACACAAATTGTATCTGCTTGGTTTCTCATTCACTCGGTCAACGACATCTGCACTTTAAATGGAATCAATTGTCAGTGCAACAACAAAACAAATACCAACCTAAACTGGTAAACCTAAACCTAAACTAAGACTAAACTGAAACAAAAATAATATTTACAAATCTCCATGTTTTGTATACTGTATCTACCATACCAAACTGAAATGTCACCATGCAAGTCATAACATATGCAATATAACATGGACATATAGGGCCTCATGCACTAAGCGCCGAAAAAATCTCTTCGGCAAGTGTTGCCGATAGGCATGATTTTGGCGATTTGCCCTCGCAGTATTCAGTAAGGGCCGAATCCATGCCGATCCCTGCCGAATCTCTGTGAAAGCAAAACGCCGATGAGCCGGTGATAAAAAATTCTGGCTCCCGATAACCTGCCGATAGGCCGTTTCTGCCGATATGTGTTTGCAGCAGAGAGGACCCGCCGCTCTCTCTGCGCAAACATCGGCAAAATAAAAACATTTCAAAACAACTTTTACTGATAGTGTACATGTGCAGGGGGTCTCCTGAGCTGAACCGCATCGGTTTCCGGGGACCCCCTGCTTCCCGAGATACAGGCCTCTTTATGAGGTGCCGGTATCCCTCTGCATTTAAATGTCCCGATCACGTGACCGCGGAATGTAAACAAAGCAGAGGGATACCGGCACCCCATAAAGGGGCCTGTATCTCGGGGAGCAGGGGGTCCCCGGACCTAAAACCAAAGCGGTTCAGCTCCGGAGAACCTCTGCACATCTACACTATGAGTAAAACACATATATCAATAAACAATCATTCCTTACCTTTGCGACTATGTGCTATGGTAACGAAGCAGCATGAATGTATTTTTAATAATAGTGTACTGTGAGCAGGGGGTCCCCTGAGCTGAACCGCATTGCTTTGTGGACCAGGGACCCCCTGCTTCCTGAGTTACAGGCTCCGGTATGTGTCATCGGGTGGCAGTGTCACCGCCATCTTTATAGCACCCCATTCGTGCCGTGCCCGCTATAAATATGGCGGCGACACTGTAACCGATGCCCCAAACCGGGGCCTGTAACTCAGGAAGCAGGGGTCTCTGAGCCACAAATCAATGCGGTTCAGCTCAGGAGCCCCCCTGCTTCCGCACAATATTATTAAAATACATAAATGCTGCTTCATTACCATAGCGGATATCCATGAGGCCTAACCACCCTCACCCGCTACCCACAAGGGAGACATACCCACATACCCTTGGGGTCAATACACCTTCCCCTTGAATGTATAGGCCAGGTTTATTTTTTTTACATTCAGGTTTGGTTCCTTGGTTCTGCGTGAGACCTCTGGAGACCACCTGCGGTCTCCTCGGGTATCTCACGGGTATCAGGCTGGTGGTTCCACAGGTGACACCTGCGGGGATGAAGCGGTGGTCCCACATCTGTGGGGGCACCGCATACTCGTAGTCTGCGGGGATGAACCAGTGGTCCCACATCCGTGGGGGCACCGCGGACCCGTAGTGAGCACTCGTGAGTTCCCCAGACCCCCGTGAGAACCACCCGAGGCCCCGCAGACACCTGTGGGTCTGACCCGGGGCTCCCAGACATCCGCGGGCCTACCGTGAGGACCCAATTGTGGCCCACGGTGACCCAAGGAGACCACCTGGGGCCCATGGCGCTTGGCGGGACCCACCAACAGGCCTCCAGAACCTGTGTGAAACAAGTTGCTGGTACCCTATAGGTCTGTCAGGTGCCCCGCCAGCCTGCCGTGGACTCGCGTGGGACTGGGGTATGAACCCTGTATGTAAAAGAATAAATCATGTATTTATGGGGGGGCACAGGGAGTGGGTAATGTATTGAATAAATAGAATGATGCTTATTGTGGGGCAGTGTATTGTTTTTATTGTTGGTACTGGGGGTGGGGGGAGGGGGTATTGGCCCCAAGGGTATGTGGGTAGGCCTCCCTTGTGGGTAGTGGGTGAGGGTGGTTAGGCCTCATGGGGTGGGGGGTTAGTGTGGGAGGGTATGTAGGCCTCCCGAATGGTGGGTGAGGGTGGGTTAACCCCTTAATGACTATAGCGGTTCATAACCACTATGGTGATTAAGGGGTTAGGGGACATTACATTGGATGTTTTCATTCTTGTGTCTGTTTTGCAGCAGCGGAGGGGGCATGGCCAGGATGAAGATGAGGATGGCCTTCATCGTGGCAGCCGGACATGGGTGAGTGCTACATGTATTTAATGTATTGATTGGTGTTTATGTATTTAAAATGGGCACATTCACTATTATCCATTTGTGGATAATAGTAATTGTGCCCATTACTATACTGTATGTGTTAGAGGGGGGGGGTTATTTATTTATAAGTATGTATGTGTTTTGAAATTAATTTGGGGGGGGCACATAATTGGTACTGCAGGCCTGGGGGTAACACCCGAGGGCCTCCGCCGGCCTATAGTATCATTGATGTGCATATATGTGTATGTTAGGGGGGTATAGGGGTTGTTGGGGTAATATATATATATATATATATATATATATATATATATATATATATATATATATATATATATAATATATTATTTATTTATTTATATTTATTTATTTATTTAGATATATTTATTTCTTTTTTTAGTGTGGGGTCTGTTGTGTGTGATTTTTTTTTATTGTGGGTAGCGGGTGTGTGTGAAGGGGGTATTAGCCCCAACAGTGGTTGCTTAGGGCTTGCGGGTGGGTAGCGGGAGGCCTTAACCCCTTCATGACCGTAGCGGTATTAACTGCTACGGTCGTGAAGGGGTTAAGGGCACCCGCAATCCCCCCGCAAGCCCATAACAAACAACAAGGGCCAAATACCCCCTTCACCCACCCCCGCTACCCACAATAAAGCTGGCTTGGTGGGTTAACCCCTTCATTGACTTAGCGGTTAGCCGCTAAGGTAATGAAGTGGGCTTTACATGCATTTTTCCTGCCTCGGATGCATGCCGGGGGGCTCCGGTGCTGGTATCAGCTCCGGAGCCCCCCGGCATCAGTCACAGACAGGAAAAAGGCTTGATTTTTTCTAAGTGTCGCCCTTGCCGATGCTTCTCCCCACCGTCCCGCCAGCTTTGAGGTGGCGGGATGATTTGCCGAAAAAATGGCTTTTCGGGACTGCCGATCAGCTCCAATAAGCACCGAAAACAGGATCGGGGCTACTAGAATACAGGCGATTTAAAAAAGTGCCGAAAGGTGCCGAAAAGTGGCTTATCGCCAGCCGGCTGCCGATAATTTTTTTATCGGGGACAAAAAATGCCGATTTGGCCAAATTATCGGCGTTTACTGAATACCAAAGGCATTTTTTGGCGATAAAAAACTTTTCGGCGCTTTGTGCATAGAGCCCATAGTATGCCTCACTGTCCCACCACCTATCTCAGTTGCCTTGTCTTTGTAATATATTTTGTGGCTTATTTTAATTTCCCAAAACTAGAAATCAATATGGCGATAATATTTATTTTTGTACAGGTAATTTATATATTATCAATTACCTGTACAAAAATAAATTCACATATATATATATATATATATATATATATATATATATATATATATATATATTTATATATATATATATATTTATATATATAATCTGTATACACACACACAATATACACATTGTGTGTGCGTGAGTGTGCGTGTGCTACAAGACAGCCCTTTGTACAAAAGCTTTAAATCAGCCAACTTAACGGTATATTTCACAGGAAGGAAAACAGAAGCTGTGAGCCATAGATCAAATTGAAATAAAAGTGTGAAATATGCAAAGAAAAACACAACTCTGAAGTGCTTGCTCTATAAAGCTCTCTTCTATCCAAGCTCCTTATATTTGATTTTCCATTGAGCAATTTTTAAGTTGTATATTTTTCACCCTGTAATTGCACTTTTTTGCACAGATGATTTGTGTATCTAATGGTCAATATGGCTACTTGTAATGTATGTGATGATGTTTCTGGGTTTCCAGTTCCAAGTGCTGAGGCTGCCAACATGTTAAACAAACTGCAAACACCATTTCCAAATGATCATCTGTGATAGCGAGATTCCTGAAAAGGAATGTATCATTTTCAGCTGTTTTCTTCTCAGGTTGAGTGATGTCAGCGCTGGGTTTTACAGTAAAGGAGTTGGGACCACCAACCCATTTCATATATTCAGGAGTCAGTGCACAGTCAAGCAGCAAATGACCCGAGGAGCGCGAGGGAAACGTTCCAAGAGAGTGTGAGAGAGACTCAGGAAGAAAAGGGGAGAGAAGTCCAACCGCCTATGGGAAGCAGAAAGAACAGGGAGAGATACATATATCTCAATAACAAATTAAAAGAAACCAATGGAGAAGTTAGATATAGAAGGGAGAATTATATAAATGATGTTGCTGACATCTGTGACACAAGTTGTCTTTTAGCTGATTTCTTTGTTTTCCTGGGCTGATAGCATAAATCCCAGGATTGATATTTGCTATTAGTCATAATGGTGGGAGAAACTAGAAATGGATGGGTCATTACAGGGAACGTGATTAACTTGTAATTAAACAGCCAGGCACACTGTGCTATAATTATTACCAGATCGTGTAAATCAGCAATGCTGGCATGATGGTAGTCTGAAAATCCTATGATAATCAGTTCAATCAGCAATGGAAGTTAAAACAATGGGGCACCTAGGATGCCAGGGACAGGCTCAGCTAGTCTGGATTTTGCTGCTCTCATTCTCTACACAGCAAAAATTGGACAAAATCCAAACTTCAGTGCATCAAATGAAAACTGCATGTGAGAATATCAATCCATTAGGGTAGTGTAGTGTGATTGTGATACTGTATATAATACATGATATGGCTTCCATCAGTCAGGTAAGGGTAGCAATCATGATGAATGAGTCAATTTCTTGAGTAACTTGATAGAAGTGTAATAAAGCACATGAAACCATACACTGCTGGGAGTAGATGTTGGGGGTATGGAGATGGGGAGGCACCCCTCGATCCTATGGCCTCTCTCTGTTATGTGATGCTTCCTCCCCTGTATAAATCTTGTACTAGCTCCCAGATCGGTAAAGCAATGCAAAAGTCACTGCTGTAGGAAGTCTGTGTGCTCCTGACAGATGAAATAGCACCAGAGAACAAAAAAAGAATGGCATTGCACTGCATGAAAATATCCCAGGCTGGACTGCAAAAAGTAACTAATTTATTGGCACATACAAAACAGTAGCATGGATGGAAACAAAGCGCCTTCCTAGGCGAGAAACGCGTTAGAGTGCTTCCAGCCTTGCTACTTTTTTGTTTGTGCCAATAAAGTGCTTTTTAGTTACTTTTTGCAGTCCAGGCTGGGATATTTTCGTGCAGTGCACCGCCATTCGTTTTTTGTTCTCATTCTCTATACGACTTTGTACAATCTATCTATCGTGATGAAAAAAACTTATAAACTCTTCTTTACAACGTTGCTTCAGTTCATTGAGGTTTGTGGGCATTTGTTTATGCACAGCTCTCTTAAGGTCCCGCCACAGCATTTCAATCGGGTTGAGGTCTGGACTTTGACTGGGCCATTGCAAAACCTTGATTCTTTTCTTTTTCAGCTATTCTGTTGTGGATTTGCTGGTGTGCTTGGGATCATTGTCCTGTTGCATGACCCAATTTCGGCCAAGCTTTAGCTGTCGGACAGATGGCCTCACATTTGACTCTAGAATACTTTGGTATACAGAGGAGTTCATTGTCGACTCAATGACTGCAAGGTTCCCAGGTCCTGTGGCTGCAAAACAAGCCCAAATCCTCACCCCTCCACCACCGTGCTTGACAGTTGGTATGAAGTGGCTGTGCTAATATGCTGTGTTTGGTTTTCACGAAACGTGACGCTGTGCACCAAACATCTCCACTTTGGTCTCGTCTGTCCAAAGGACATTGTTCCAGAAGTCTTGTGGTTTGTTCAGATGCAACTTTGCAAACTTAAGCCGTGCTGCCGTGTTCTTTTTAGAGAGAAGAGACTTTCTCCTGGCAACCCTTCCAAACAAACCATACTCGTTCAGTTTTTTTCTAATTGTACTGTCATGAACTTTAACATTTAACATGCTAACTGAGGCCTGTAGAGTCTGAGATGTAATTCTTGGGTTTTTTGCAATTTCTCTGAGCATTGCACGGTCTGACCTTGGGGTGAATTTTCTGGGACGTCCACTCCTGGGAAGATTGGCAACTGTCTTGAATGTTTTCCACTTTTGAATAATCTTTCTCACTATAGAATGATGGACTTTAAATTGTTTGGAAATGGCCTTAAAACCCTTCCCAGATTGATGGGCAGCAACAATTGCTTCTCTAAGATCATTGCTGATGTCTTTCCTCCTTGGCATTGTGTTAACACACACCTGAATGCTCCAGACCAGCAAACTGCTAAAACTTCGGCTTTTATAGAGGTGGTCACAATTGCTGATGATCAATTAATCAAGGGCATTTGATTAGCAGCACCTGTCTGCTACTTAGCATCTTAGTTCCTATGAAAGCAGTAAGGGTGTACTTAGTTGCTGTCCTCAGTCTCCCCTCTTTTCACGGCCCATGCAGCTCTCCCTGCAGTTCCCAATCTCCCGTGATCAGCGGGGCAATATCCACATGAAAGTTAAACCAAAAAAAGGGGCGCATGAGAGATAAAACACAGATAAAATTGGGCAAGTAAACACAATTTATATGTACACTAAAACCATGTACATCACACTTAAATTAAGAACGGATTACATAATCCTAAAGCTGCGGCCCCGCTAGCGCTGAGCGCGCTGGCGCTCAAAGCTTGCGTGGCGGGTGTCCTGTGTCTGCTCGCGCGCAGGGGGAGGGGGTGGCGGCATTGCCGAATATTGAGCGAGCGGGTAAGTATAATTCTTTTACTTAAGCGCATCGCGTGTGCCCGCGCAAACGCGGGCGCGCATCGCGTGAGCGGGGACTTGCAAGCCTCGCCAAGCACCGCCCGCTCAGTGCGCTCAGCGCTAGCGGGGCTGCAGCCTAAAAGCACACAACACTAAAGAGGACCAGCCTCAAAGGGGGGACACTCGTAACAAGTCCCAGTTGGTAGAAAAAGGAGTAGCGGCTTACGTGATAGAAAAATCAGCCAAAAACAATTCTCCTAAGTAATGTCCTCGTGAGTGTATGTGTGCGCAGCTTCCGAGGTCCGTCGTCACGAATCCTTCGTCGCTGCCTGTGACCTCACCACGACGCGTTTCGTGTTAGATGACACTTCTTCAGGGTGTTTTGAAATATGGACTATGTTAGTAGATGCTTTACATCAAGTTATTTAATCTCTTGACCTAAACCTTATTATACATTTCCTCCCCCTTTCTTCATGACTTAAACGGACATACAGACATAGAGACCTACAGTACTTGCATGTTTTTAACCGCTGTTGGTTTTATGAGATCAGGGATAAAATTACTCTCTCCCTGTGACCTATTAATACCACAGCTTTTTATAAGCTGTTAGTCTTTATATAGACATTTTATTGACATCAAATTGATAGTAAATTGCATTTTTTTTGTTATTTGTATATTGTTATGTGTGTTGTATTTGTATCTTAGTGAATACTGTCAGTGTTTTACGTTTTTAACTAGCATGTATTTAACACAAGCATCAAACACTGATTGGACAGCTATTAGCGAAGTGCAATCCCTATTGGCTGAGGGAATACTCAGCCTGGCTATTTAACTGGTGCCATGCAACTGACCAACCCCCTGAAGAAGTGTCACCTGACACGAAACGCGTTGCGGTGAGGTCACCGGCAGCGACTAAGGTGTGCTGCAGGCTTATAACGCTTTGGCCAAAGGGGCGAGTGGGCGAGGGGCGAGTGTATTTTACACGCTGGTGAGGTGTTTCGGCGGGGTGCTTTGGCGGGGTCCTGCGGTGGCGTGGTTCAGCGTCTACCGACATTTTCCTCCATCAACTACCTACATTCTGCTCTGCATTGAAAATGATGCCGTGTTGCCATGCCAATAGCACGCTACAGGATGCTACGTGACGTCACGGAGATGAGGAGGCAGCCTCGGAGCAGATGCAGCACTGCAGCTGAGGGCATGGGGGCACCCAGTCACCCATTCAGTCAGTCACCCACCCACCCAGTCAGTCAGTAACCCACCCACCCAGTCACCCACCCAGTCAGGCACCCACACAGTCAGTCACACATCCAGCCAATCACCCAGTCAGTCCATCACCCACCCAGTCAGTCACCCACCCACCCAGTCAGTCCGTCAGTCACCCACCCAGTCAGTCACCCACCCAGTCAGTCACCCACCCAGTAAGTCACCCACCCAGTCAGTCCCACATCCAGTGAGTCACCCACCCAGTCAGTCACCCACCCACCCAGTCAGTCAGATACCCACCCTCCAAGTCAGTCAGTCACCCAGTCAGTCACCCACCCAGTTAGTCACCCAGTAAGTCAGTCACCCACCCAGTCAGTCACCCACCCAGTCAGTCACACATCTAGACAGTCACCCACCCAGTCAGTCACAAACCCACCCAGTGACCCACCCAGTCAGTCACCCACACACACTGTCCCGCACTCACGCACACTGTGCCACACTCAAGGATATTCACTCACATTCACACAGAGACTCACAAACAAACACCAGGAATTCACAGTTAGTATAAATATAGAAGTGCAAATAGTTAAAACAAGGGTGTGCGCACGTGCATTCTAAGTGAAACTTCGTTGCGAAATTGTGTTTTTGAATTTTAATTAAAAACAGCACCAGCACCATCACAAAACAGTGACAAAGGACAAAGAAGTTTCACTTAAAATGCATGTGCATTAAAGATTGTAGGATGCAATATTTACTTCAAAGCTACAAACGAAAGTGCACTGAATATTCTATGTCACACAGAATATGAACTTGTAGGTACACTTCAAACTTGTAGATTATTTTGACCGGTATACTCAAAAATGAAAAACATTTAACGTTTATTTGCAAAGTTAATTAGTAAAAGTATGAATTGCATTCAAATAAGAAGGAATGGCCAGCTTTAGAAACACCAGGTTGTGTATCACACCAGGCACAGCATCGGCCGCAAATCTCTCTGAATTTATTTTATTCTATTCTATTTTATTCTATTTTTTTTTTAAAGTGGAGGCGGGGCTAGGTGGCGAGTAGCTTTATGGCTAATTTGTCAAGCCCTGCTCATGAGAATACTAAAATTGAAGTATTTAACTATGTATTTTGTCACATTGGATGGAGCATTAGGTATTTTTGTATTTTATTGTATACATTTGGCCACGTTCAGTAGCACTCCTTTTGATATATATATATATATATATATATATATATATATATATATATATATATATATATATATATATATTTATATACATATATATATATGTGTGTGTGCGTGTGTGTGTTATTGTGTCCTGCGCATTCCCAATACAACTTGTTTTGCATTTCTACTTACTGTGTGCTGCCTCTCTGTCATCAGATGGTAACTATACTTTTATTTCATTTTCTACGTGACAAGCATCAGGATTATCTGGAGACTGTGTGTGCAACATTGCTACATCATTGACTATATATAGTATATAGTATATACATATATATATATATATATATATATACAGTGTTCGACAAATCACCCAAAAATCTACTCGCCCAACCAAAAAATCTACTCGCCACCTAGTCCCACCCCCAACCCCGCCCCCAGTACCGCCCCAAACCCCACCCCCAGTCCCACCCCCAACCCTGCCCCAGTCCCGCCCCCAACCCTGCTTTAAAATAAAATATATAAATAAAATACATTTAATAAATTCCTAGTCAGAACATTCGTTTTGTATTTATTGTATTACATTATACTACAATTAGTCCTTGTTACGTGTGTGTGTGTGTGTGTGTGTGTGTGTGTGCGTGCGTGCGTGCGAGCGTGCGTGCGTGCGTGCGTGCGTGTGTGTGTGTGTGTATTTATGCAAAAAGTGGCACAGGTTCCATTCATTTTTGCATAAATAAATAACAAAACAATATTTTAGTAGTAATGACATAAAATCATATCATTGCTATTCTGCTATAACACTGTTTTTCTGTATGATACTTTTTGGAGTTATTGCTATTACCAAATTTGCACCAGACTCTGATAAACTGTTGGAAGCCCTTCATGATTTACAACTTATGTGACAGTTGCCACTAATTAGAATTTTAGTTGTCCCAAGTCATATTAACTATCATGATTAAATTCAAAAATTATTGATTTGTAAATTAAATGTTAAAAGTGTATGTATACAATGGAATAATACAGTTGATTTTTCCTCACCCTTGGAGATATTGAAAAGAAGACATAACATAAAAGGTCTTTATGATTGTACATTTTGTTTTTAATAATTTTTCGTACGTATATTTGAATAGAAATGTGCATAATGCATAATGCATAATGTTGATGTGGTTTTGTATATTTTGTCTATGTGTTTCACATTGTATGTCTTTTCACATGTGGGATCTGCAGCGAGAAGGTACACCATTCACAATAAGAGCATTTAAGAATTTGCCTTTTTAACAGTTTGCTCTTGTTGTGTGTTTCAATCAGATCATGGTCTTTGTTTTTGTCAATTTTAGTTCCCTGTATGCTATTCTGGCCCTTGGTGTAAGCCTACAGGACTCTGTGTGATTGGGGCTACATCGTCTGCTCAGCATATTCATTGGTGGTGCAGCGATGTGCATCGACCTATCAGACACCCGCGGTGACGTCACTATGGGCAGGAGTAGAGGCAGAGACTAGATGAGTAATGTTTTTCCTCATGCCTCAGTCTGGGCATGCGCGGACGGCAGCAAGGGGCGGTTCATACCCACAATCCACAGGGTTGGTGGAGCGGCGACCCGGGTGACGTCACGCGCATGCGCACTAGGCCTGCGGTGTAATTTTTCACAGATTTTTTCAATTTGCCTATTATGAACTAGGTATTTAAGGTGCCTTACTCCAGCATATCCCATACTCCTTGATAAAGGACCAGTGGGTCCGAAACGCGTAGGAGGTTCCTGTCTTTGTCCCCCAAGGGGGTGAACTTGTCTCTCACCATGCACCAATAAAGGAAAGCTTTTTACTCCACACCTGGCTCCCTGGCTGTGCGCCATTCGTTTTTTTCTTCTGCCTTGGACTTCTGCGCTGAAGCGTTGGTTTCCCCGACGCTGTCCTGCGGTGTACTTTGGCCAGGCTGCTGTCTCCCCCTGCTGAGACCGGCGTCATGGGCCGAGGCCGCTCCTCGCGCAGAGGCCACTCCCGCGCTCACGCTCCTAAACTGAAGCGGGGAACTCCTGTCTGCCTGTTGCCGATTCCTTGCTATGACTACGACCACCCAGATGTCTTCTATCCAGACCCTGCTTCGGCCATCGATTGTCCTGTCTTCTCCTACCCCGACTTTGGCTTCAATAACGACGATGCTGCCTTCTCCAATCCTGACACTGCGATGTACGACTACGAACTGCGCACTCCGGATCAGTCTGCGTGGACTAAGGTCGGTGATTATATAACCCCACCTCAGCCCCGCGGTCCAGTCCCGGTTTGTGATGAGCATCGTCGTAACAAGAAGGTAGTGCTCATGCCTTGTGTCAGTCAAGGGCACAGGGGTGGGACTACTGGATCTGTACAAAAGGGATTACCCCTTCCTGTTTGAGTTGTTCCTCTCTAGCTTTGAGAGAGGTGGTTCCTCTACAGGTCAGAAAGAGGATGGTGGGTTCTAATTAAGCTGCCAGGGCTCTGGTAAGCTGAAGGCTCTCCCTTAGGGGAGAGGGGAGATATGTCCTCTTGCTCCACAAAGGAGTAAGGGAAGGAAAAGGGACAGCTCTTATATTGGACAAGGAGTGTGTCTAGAAATCATCCTGGTGGTTAACACGCTTTTGAGGAGTGCTGTGTGCTGTGCATATACTGCTATTGATCTGGACAATAAAGAACCCCTTTTGTTTTACCTCCTGCCTGTGAGTGGAGTATATTGGGAGGAGATTTGAGAAAACTCTTTTGCAGATACTCCACCCCACACAACTGGGGACTGCACAAGATGGAGGCACTGCACCATTAAGAAGAATTCGGGCTCAGCCCCAGAGAAGCCTGTCCTGTTATCCCCCATGGCATCGCGAGAGACCCAGGTCCTCCTGTTACCAGAAGGTATGCACCACCAAAATCCCTGTAACCAGAGTGAGAGTTCCCTGAGGAGGCCCAAAGTGAGACTGGGTGGGGGAGGACCCGTTACACAAGATTTCCAAACCCCCTATGTTTGCTTTATCTGCAGTATTGCACCATGTATATTCTTTTTATTTTTTCACATAGCCATTGTTTCTGTGCTCCCCATTGCTGAGAAGACATACTTTACAAGGACCAGGAGGACATCCTTTTGGGGATTTCTGAGTAACGTATTATGGTTTTCATACACCTGTATCCACTCTCTATGCGCCTGTCACTGCTATTTCACTTTATCACTGTGCATTTTTGTTATTTTTCAAGAGCGCCCGGTTTGTTCACGTTTTAACCAAAGGTAGCCCACTCCAGTCCTCCAGAACTACTAACAGGTCAGGTTTTCGGGAAATCCCTGCTTCAGCACGGGTGCCTTAATCAGCGGCTCAGTCTCTGAGCCACTGATTGAGGCACCCGTGCTGAAGCAGGGATATCCTGAAAACCTGACCTGTTGGTGGACCTTGAGGACCGGAGTTGGCTACCCCTGATCTAACCTTTACTGGACCAGAAGGGCCGCTCGGTGCAGGGCAATGCAGTATCCTCAACACTGTTAAGGAGAAAAATAACAACCTTAGAATCTATTGAAACGTACGACTGTACATGATTTATGCCATCTGTCAATTTCACATTAGGCCATATCAAGCGTTGGATTCTTGTTTGCTGTTTCAGACGAATATCCCTTCACCACGTTGCACATTTTATTACTAAGGTTTTCTACGCTAGCCACAAACGGTACAGTGTCTCACATGCAAATGAGGAGCTGTCTGTGGGGTGTTCTGCATTAAATCACTCTCTGCTTGCTCATTTGTTTCTGCAACCGTTTCCAAAATCGTTGCATGGCTTATTTCTTCCCCTTGACAGTTTCAAATAAATAATCTTAGCAAAGTTGCTTGTTTAGTGTGACACCTAAATGAAACAATTTACACTTGGACAGAAATTGCATTTCTTCGTTATTAAATGAATCATATCTGCATTTTGTGTCAATTTTATCTGCGAGAATGTCTTAGAGAATATGTAAACCAGCACGGAAAGATCGCCTTAAAATCCACGTGCATCCAAAATATGCAGATTTGTCATCCTAAATAATCCAACAGAATACATGTCATTTTATTTAAACACTACGGGGTTATACACTAAGCACCAGTGCAGAGTATTGCCCCCCCCTCCCCCCCCTCGTTTCAATCCAATGGTAGTTGATGCCGGATCAGGGTGCGATATCCCCCAAATCCCAGCGTCAATATTTAGTAAATTTGAATTTTGTTAACCCCATCAGTGCTGGAGGGGCCAACAAGTCTGCCCTGCAAAGTTATAGTACCTGCAATCGCTTTCCTAGAATATAGGCTACAACTGGCAGCCGTTCCCCTTAAAGGAAGGGAATAGGAGCGACAGGGAAATGTCCCGACTGGGGCTTTTCTTCAGATGTAGCGCGGCTCTTAGGTAGTTGTGTGCGGCTCTAGGTAGTTGTGTGCGGCTCTTAGGTAGTTGTGTGCGGCTCTAGGTAGTTGTGTGCGGCTCTAGGTAGTTGTGTGCGGCTCTAGGTAGTTGTGTGCGGCTCTAGGTAGTTGTGTGCGGCTCTAGGTAGTTGTGTGCGGCTCTTAGGTAGTTGTGTGCGGCTCTAGGTAGTTGTGTGCGGCTCTTAGGTAGTTGTGTGCGGCTCTAGGTAGTTGTGTGCGGCTCTTAGGTAGTTGTGTGCGGCTCTAGGTAGTTGTGGTTTGGGGTTTTTTGTTTATATAGAATCACTAAAGGCTGTTAAGTCATTGATAATGTTATTTTTTTAGGGACACAAAAGCGCAAAATTGCCTGCATTAACACCAATTATATCCCACACACATAGTTTATGGGCTCCTATGGCAAACAAATATAACATTAGAATAATTGCACAAATTAAGAATAAAAGAACATGCAGTATTTGGTTTTCCTTTACCATAACCCCTTCAGAACCAGCAATTATTTAGCTAGTAAACAAAAACTAGTATAAAAACTGCAAAGAAATCTCAAGAGACAAACATTACAGCAGCTTGTCTATGTCTATGGTACTGTTGAAAAATTGTAATACCAAAAATATGATATACAGCAGCTGTGAACCAATTCAAGTATAAAGAAAATGTTGTTCAAAGTCAATTTATCCCATTCTTTCTTATGAGGCATAAAACTATATCCAGCAGACATCTACTGTGTTTAAAATTGCTTTGTAGGGTTTCTTGGCAATTGTGCTCAATAATGTCTTGGCTGTTTCAAGTGCAGATGCTGGTGGGTTTTTGTGTAAAATATTATTTAACAAAATGAGAACACAGCCGCTTGAAAGTAAGATATCTTTCCATCTAATATTTTCAGCCCTTCCATCAGCCTTCTCAGGACCCAGGAAAAAAGCCTACACCTTGGGCCCCATGGGGTTGCCCAGCGGTTGTGCGTCAGTACAATTCTGGAAGTTCCATCTGACTTCAGGCGAGCCTGATGTTCAGGTTCAGCAGGGTAGGCCCCTCTTCACCGTCGGGCCTGGTACAGTTGGCACAGCGCTCACCCCTCGATTAATTTTTCCTATAGACCAATATCTTTAACCAAATTACTCTGTCCGGTTTCAACTATCTTTCTAAGACACTCTGGAAAACAAACTAATGTCCTATTAACAAAAAGAACATTGGGCTAGATTCAAAAAAGGTGAAATGGGATCCTGGCAATAATTTGTAGAAGTACCACCCTATTCTCTAAGAACGATTTATTTATAGGTCCTGATATACTAAACTCTGTGAAGCTATTTAGCGTAATGCTAACCTAAATTAACATTAGGTTAATAGTATCACCTATCCATTAACCCAGTTTTACTCCTTCATTAGCATATACAGGCAGTCCTCGATTATCCAACGGAATCCGTTCTGGAAGTAGCATTGGATAGTGAAACTGTTGTAAAGTGAGTCCCATGTTAATCAGAGGCAGTGAACGTTGGATAACGCATTCAGGTGTCGGATACCGCATTCCGGCGTCGAAAAACGGCCCATAGGGTTGCATTGTAAAGCGTTGGATATGCCATTTGTTGTAAAGTGAAACGTTGGATAGCGAGCACTACCTGTAGTTAGGTTTGTCTGGCTGTTAATGCTATGTTACTAGCGTACCAAGTAAAGCTAAACTTTCCCAAACACTCCTTTATACATGGAGAGAAACCAGGGCACAAAACACACCTGAGATAGTTTGGAAATATGAAAATTCAGATATGCATAGCATATGGTTTATGTAGCCCTGTTTCCTAGTAAATACAGAACGCTACCAATGCTGTGTAACCTGTTGGCTCGCAGGGCCTGAGCCTCCGCCACGGAGAGCCTGGGGCACCCGTAGGAATATTGATAACCTCTTACTTGGTGCAGCGCCTCCACCTGCGATGGCTCCCACCAGAGGGGGAGTGGTTCCTCGCAGGACAAATATATATCACTCCACACACACAACATGTAAAATAACCAATGACTTTACTAATGCGACCAAAAGTATGCATATAATCAACAGGTGTCCCTCCCTAAAGGAGACACTAAACTAATGCGTCTCGCAGGATGCTACCCCCTTCACTGGATGCTCCCACCCCGTGTCCAGTACCCACATTCAATGTTCCCCCACCCTCAAGTGAGATATGTGTGTGTGACTGCGCAGCCACTATGTCCTGATATAGATATATGGTATAGTTGGTACACTTGATGACGTTACCTGCCAAGCGCTCCAGCGCCCGGGCCTGCCAAAGAACTTCACAAAGGGTCAGACGATGGATGCTCTCCAGGACTACCTTCCGGGGCGATCCCAACCGGTCGGCTGCTGCTGCAGCTGTTGAGGTCTTAGCCCAGACCTCTGGCTTGATAATGCACTGTCTCTGTAGTTACAGTTTTCCAGTGGGCACTAAAGGGAACTGTAACCTAACTGAGGGCCGGTCCCTACTTCCGCTCCACTATACGAGGACTCAGGGCCTAACTGGGCCGGGGTATATGGCCTAGGTAGGGGCAGTTGGCCTCCCTACACATAGAGCTCCTTCTCCTTCCTCCTCCCGCTCGGCTCTGCCGGCATGCTCCCCTGCGCAACCTTCTAACCCCCCACCTCCCGATATCCTGGCTGCCCTATAGGCTCCCTGTCGTCACCTGGTCTCGCTATGCCTGTTGGGACTCGTAGTCCCGTGCGCTCCACCCTATAGGAGCCGCTCCTCTTTCGCGGGCTTTGCAACCTCTGCCCGCGCATGCGTGACCTCTGCTCCATCGCCACCTCCACGGCCCTCCGCGCTTGCGCGAGCATCCAACATGGCAGCGCCCTGATCACTCGGATCACTGCGGAGCCTCCGGTATGCCGGAGCGCTCCCTGCACCCGCTGCAACCTTCCCTACTTTCCCCGCATACAGCGATAGTGGTGAGTCTGGGGAGCCTGGCTACATCTACATTAACTTATTTCCCTGGTATTGGGCCGCCAACAGACTTTGTTGGGCCCAGGACATATTTGAAGAGCGGGACCCCCATTCTTTGCTCGCCTACAGTTATGTCAGTTTATTTTTCCCATCATGTCTCTTTATTTCCCCTTCCTCATTATGCCTTTCTCTCTCATTTTTTCCCCTTAGTGTCTCTCCCAAACCCTTCATGTCATTCCATCTTTTCCCCACTCGTGTACTTACATTATCTTCTTTCCACCTCATGTCCTTCACTCTTTTCCTCCCCAATGTAGTTTTCTTCTTTGCTTCTCCAGTGTTTCTCAATTTCTTACCCCCCCTTATCTATCTCTTTCCTCCAATGTCTCCCCCCCCTCCTATGAATATTATTTTCCTCTTCATGTGTCGCTTTTTAGCCTAGTTAATCTTTCTCCCCCCTCTTCTCCAAATCTTTCTCTTTCCTCTCCCACCTCTCTCTCCCACAGCCTGTCTTTCTCCCCTTTCTTCCCCCTAATATATTTCTTTCCTCTCCCTGCCCCAGCATGTCTCTCTGTCCCTTATTCCCCCTTATATAGTTCTCCCTCCTTCCTCCAGGTATTTATCTACCCTCTTCCCCTATCATGTCTTCCTCTTCTCTCCACCACAGCGTGTCTTTCCCTCTTTTCCCCCCAGCATGTCTTTCTCTCTCCTCCACCCCTCCAACATATTTTTCTCTCCTCTCCCTACAGCATGTCTTTATTTTATTATAACATGTATATCACTATTTCTATCTGAACTACCCTCGTGTATTTATCTTATTCATTTCACCTCATGTCTATTTTTTTCCCTCCAAAAGCTTCTCTTTCTTTCCCCATCTCTCTTTTCTATTTTCTCGGTTCCTGCTTTCTTTCTATTCTTTAACACCCCCTCATACTTTTCTCTCTCCCAGAGTTATTGAAAATATTAGATAAACTTGGTGCAATTTCAGGATTTCAAATAAATGAGTTCAAATCATTATAACTGAACATCAAGCTCACTGTGGGGCTGGTAAAACTCTTCAAGGAGAACTTCAATTTCTCCTGGCAAACAAACTTCCTTCCCTATTTCAGGATTAATCTCCCAAACTCATTTGACTCCCTCTTAAAATGTAATAACTCCAAAACTATTTTGGACTGTTGCAGGACGGCCTATAGGCAAGGTCAGACAATAGTCCACATGTGCAGTTTCAGGGTAAACCAAATGTTGAGTGGTTTTATTTCTCCACAACACAAATAAACATTTGGCACACTTTCCCTATGAGGCAAAACAAAATTCATAAAAAGAATGCCTACTCCCCTTAGGGAGATCTTGCTAAACATTCCAGGCCACATCTATCGGGCTGGCTGGCTTTGTCCAGTTCCTGGCCCCTAAGCATATACCACAATAGTTATAGAACAATATAAATAGCCTTACTGTATCTTTGTTTGGAAATCTCTGTCCCTAGAGACAGTTTAGGAAATCCTTCTGGATAGGAGCTTGCACATGACAGCTCTGTAGTCTGAGTCAGCCCCCTACTACAAGCAGTAGCCTCCTTATCAAGCTGTTGTCAGCTGTCTCAGCTTACATCCTAATTGCCCAAGTATTCTTACTGGGTTAACCTTCTGAGTGCTGGATGAAGGACTCAGATGTATGTTTCCCAGGCATAATTATCAGTACCTGACTTCACCCTGTCACATGGATCTTAAGAAATAATTTTAGAATCCTGGAATAAATACTGCATATCCTGGGTCAGAAGAACCATCTCCGTTAAGATTAACCTCCTGCCAAGACTACAGTATTTGTTCCGAGCCCTCCCAATCCCCATCAAGGTTGGGGATATTCAGGAACCACAATCCTACATCTCCCACTTTGTATGGGGTGGTAAACACCTGAAGATTAAGATTGTACTACTCCGGAGGTCCTCCAGGATAGGGGTCTGGCCATCCCTAACCTTCTCAAGTATTTCCAGGTGGTGAGGTTGGGGTAGCTGTAGAACTCACTTTTACAGTAAATGTACACATAAGTTGAAATGGGAGGAGGAACTGGGTGACACTCTTGATATAGAGGAATGGGAAAATATATGGGAGGCTGTGGCAACAAGTTCTATTTACACAACCTTGAAGGAAAGCTACTACAAACTGCTGTTCTGGTGGTACCTGACCCCGGTCCAGTTACACGCAATTAACCCCTCTGTATCCCCTCAATGCTTTTGGGCCTGCGGCAAAAATGGCTCCCTCTCAGACACGTGGTTGTCCTGCGCACTGATCATGCTAGTTTGGAGACAAATATTCACTCTAATCAATTCACTGCTAGATGAACACAGTGCTCCTGACCCGTGGTTTGTCCTGCTGTGAATACCCCTACATAACCTGTCTCAAATGTCCATTAACTGGCAAACCAGATCCTTCTGGCAATGAAGTGTGCGATAGTGGCCCTCTGAAGACAACAAGCAGTGCCTCACATTAATGTTATCAAGCACAAGGTGTGGTATGTGCTATCTAGGGAACATACAGAACACCTACAAGCTCATATTGAACCCCCAAAATAACCACAACATATATATAAGCATACAAGTTTCACAGAGGAGTGCTACTGAGCATGGCAATAAATATATTTAAAACCAGAGACATAACATAAAACACAGACAAAGTTCAGTGCACATCCAGTAAAACTTATACACTGTACAGTGCCTAAATATACATGTATAGATAACTAATAAATAAAATGGTCTTTTAGTTTAACATTTTGGCCAAATTGTTGTAAGCCCCTGAGCCAACTGCACGGCAGACCACGTTTCAAGGGTCCCTAACACTGATATAGCTTCAATCAGACTTAGAACTTTGCAACTAATTTTGACAGATTTATTATAAATCATTCTTCCTGGCAATGCACAGGTTATTAAGTTCTGTATGTTTTATCATTCTTGTTCAGCTAGTCTTAGCTGATTGGAGGGTGGCAACCTCCTACCTAATTGAAGCTCACTCCCTCCCACACTTAAATGGTTAAAAGCTCACTCCATGGCATCTCCCACTCTCAGGGGAACTTGCTTGCTTACAGTGTGATTGTGACAACTCTATTACAGGGTGCTTTTCCTGGTAATGTACAGGTTAATAAAAGCTTCAATCAGACTTAGAACTTTGCAACTAATTTTGACAGATTTTCTATAAATCATTCTTCCTAGCAATGCACAGGTTATTAAGAATCTATATTAGTGTTAGGGACCCTTGAAACGTGGTCTGCCGTGCAGTTGGCTCAGGGGCTTACAACAATTTGGCCAAAATGTTAAACTAAAAGACCATTTTATTTATTAGTTATCTATACATGTATATTTAGGCACTGTACCATGTATAAGTTTTACTTGATGTGCACTGAGCTTTGTCTGTGTTTTATGTTATGTCTCTGGTTTTAAATCTATCTAGGGAACGAATCACAGCCTTCGTAAAGGGCAATACCCACACATTTTCAGTAATACTGGGACCATTGCTGAAGGGGGGACTGTACCAGGCAGCGGTGCGACCCTGACGCTGTTCTGATTAGCAACAGTGGGTCCAAGTCGACGTGTGCCTTGGGTTCAGTGAGATCGGTGATGGGTTGTTCCTGGTGGAATCGCAGTTGGGAAGACTAGCCACCCCTCTAACGCCACACTATGTTAATAACGCTAAGGTAATTAAGGGGTTAACCCCTCCCACTGCCCACCCGAGAGGCCTAACCACCCGCCCTGGGGCAATTACACCCTTCACTCACCCCCTCTGCCCCCAATAAACCTGGTAGTCTGCCTTAACCCCTTCATTGCCTTCGTGGTAGGCCGCTAAGGTAATGAAGCTGCTATTATTTTATTTTAATATTACAGTATTGTAACGGGGGGTATCCGGAGCGGAATCGCATTGATTTCAGGTCCAGGGACCCCCTGGTTCCCTAGTTACACACCCCATTATGGGTTCCGGTATCTTTCTGTTTAGTTTAAATCCCCTGATCACATTGGCCGTGACGCGGGTGAATTTACACATGGTCGCCGGGATATCGGCACCCCATTATGGGGCCTGTAACTAAAGAAACAGGGGGTCCCCAGACCTGAAATAAATGCGGTTCAGCTCCGGAGACCCCCTGCTACAATACTGTAATATTAAAATAAAATAAACCTCCCGCGATTGCCTGTTAGAGGCGCGCAGGTGAGTGACTGATTCAGTCTATCTCTGACTGCATGTCTCTTACAGACAGCTGGAACCCGGTAGGATTCACACAGCACGAGTCCCATTCAAACGCAGGGACATCCACTGTTTTAATCCGATGGGACATTACAGCTGCTGCGGCCCACCTCGCAAGGGTTTTGATCGAAATCTCAAAGTTTTTCCAGAGATGTGGTTGAATACCAGTGGCTGCATCGGTAGTCCAATATCTTCTACAAGTTTATTCATAACAACAATCAGTTTGTAGACGCGACAGAGGGGTCTGTCTAGTAATGCAATTTTGGAGCAGAACTGGGGCATTTTGATTCTGTACCTACTGTATGTATTAAATTACTTGCTCCAATTTTACCCCATCTGCCCAGCTTGGGGGATGTCAGTAAGAGGAGCTGAGGACATAGGGAGAAGTTACACAATGCACAGATCAATAAGATGTATTATAGTCTGCATTTCCATGCGTCATGTTTTATGCCCTTTTATTTGTGCCACAAAGTTCAACAGATCTGAAGCGGCATTAGTCTAACATTCTGCACTAGAAATCGTTCTTACATACTGCATGATACAACAGAAGCAGTGCGCCAAAACACACTTTTCTCTGTGTTGATACATAGACCCCAGGCTGTTTATAGAAAATATTTTGTTTAGCAATAGAATTCCAACTAGCTATAGCATAGTAAGTGCATAGTTCACAAACTTTTTCTTGATACTTATTTGATATTCTATACATTTAGGATTTAAAAGTTCAATTAAAAAACTGTGTATTTTACTTTTTAGAAATGTGATTATTGAACATTATTATGCCATCATGCAAACAATATCTAGCCTATCATAGGTAATAATATATTATCAGGACATCAGTTGTATAGTTCCTGGAAGCAGATTTTCGTCGTCGTCGTTGTCGTCGTCGTCGTCGCAATAGCCCAGGTCTTTTAACACATTTATATTTAAGGGATCAGTCACAAGGCAAAACAAGGCAATGAAATAAAATGAGGTTTATCTGGATGACATCGGAAACACAGAAATACAAAAAATAGAGAATATACACATTTACTGGGGTCTTGGGGTCGAGATCTAGTCCTTTCCTAGTTGCAGGACACCTGCTTCAGCAAAAGCGTTACCCTGCCCATTCCGGTTGGTTCCAGCCTGCTTGCTGGGCCCCTCCATGCTTCCCTGGGGGTGTGTAGCTCTTTCAAACAGAAGCACCTTTGAGAAGCCCACCAGCAGCTGCTTGTCTCTTCAAATCTCCAACAAAAAAAAAGAGAGAGATAGCTGCTACACTGCTCTTACTTATATAGGGCTTCATGCCTATCTAATACATTGGGGGGACTGGCAGCCAATTAGAGCATGGATTGTGGTTGTGCATTCAATGATAGGAGGGGAAAATTCAAAACTTGCCAATGGAAATCGTGCCTATGAGTTTGACATCCAGCAACCATTTTCCTGGCTAACCCCATACCCCCTGTGTTCCTGGCTCCCCTGTGTCTAGGTGAAACAAAGATTTTTTATTCCAGATATCCTGTTCACAGCTCTTCCCCTCACCATGTGCCACACACCTGCATGTCTTTTGCTATGCTAATCTACCCCTGGCTGCCTTTTGTCCTGTATGCAGTCCAACTCCCAGCACAAAAACAAAATGCATCATAGTTTTAAAACACAGCAAAACTAAATTTTGATCCCTAGAGCTTGCACTCTACAATTACGACCTAAAGTGTGGTGTTTGTGAACTGGGCTCTAAAACCTGTTCTAGGACACCAGCCCCTACACCAAATACAGTAGCAGTAACATTTGATCCCTAGATCTGACAATCTCAAACTGGGATCTGGAGTGGGGGGTTCTAAAACCTGAGTTAGCATACAAGCCATCAATACCCAGCTCTAATACCTTGCTGGCAGGCAATACAGGTTAATCCTGTTTTCCCCCAAATATCCCCCTTTTTCCTCATGTTCCAGAAGTCTCTGCCCTGCAACTATTTATCATAAGGGGACACCCATACAAGGCAACCCACCTATAAGCTTGCACAGTCAGCTACGGGACTATGAGTCAAAGGAAATACAACATAGAATGCATTAACTGGCCCACTGGGCTTACATAGTTAAGCCCACACACATGGTTCCTAGCTTATAACCCTATGGGGGACAGTATAAGGGGAACAGAATTACAGGGCAACACAGTAAGGTACAATGTTAGACCCAAGAGCTGACACTCAGCCCTTGCCATACAGTTTCATGAGCAGCCAGCCGGGCTCCATCTTTATTAATGAAGACTGGCTACCCCCTACCGTCACAATAAGTATGTGTTGGAATCCAGTCTGATTACTTGAAGAAACAGGTAGAAATAAGTAAGTGTGAATTGATATGTAACTTGTATCCATTGTATAACCCTCCTTATCTGACTCTTAAGGAGGTCACATCAGTTCTACTATATACAGTACATAGGCAGTGCTAAGTCTCTCAGGCCTTTGCAGGGTGCTGGGCAAGTGCAGACTGGGCGTTGAATCTTGAATATAACAAGGATGAGCGCCAGAAACTTTTATAAATAAAAGATGCTTTATTGGACATCCGTCGATAATACTTCACAGACATTGACATACTGGTTACTAGACAGAAACTCATGACAAACAATATGATTTGTGACCATCCCATGGTAGCTCTCACTCCTATGCTGGGGAGATACTTAGACTTGTTACCCATAGTAAGGGATAGAGAGGCAGTCTCTTGCATAGAGTAAGTAATGCCCCATATCGAATGGGCCTCAGGAATAAACTCTGGGCTCCTGGATTAGTAACCCACCACGATGTACTGCATACTTCTTCCATACTTATTTCATTAAGATTGTACTAGAAACCTTCCGGTTGGGTTGGTCCAAACATACTCCAGAATTACTATGTCGAGAACTCCTATCAAGAACATGCTTCCTGCTTTTCAATAGTGAGAACAATCTTGGACCCTTACTACTGGTGATTACTTAATGGGCACGTTTCTAACTAAAAACAGCCAACAGTGACAGGACACATCTTAAACACTTTTTACACATAAATGTATTATTATTTTATTATTTAAAAATTAATTAATTTTTTTGTTGGTTAGTGCTTATATTTATTAAATTGATTAGTTGGCTTGTGCTTTTATTTATTTAATTGCTTGGCTAGTGCTTTTATGTATTTAATTGGCTGGCTAGTGCTTTTATTTATTTAATTTGTGTGATTAGGTGCTTGTGTATATCTTTTATTATTGTGTATTTTTGGCCTTCATGCTTTTTTAAATGGATGACCATTGACTGCTATAGTGGCTTATCATGCCCATATTATATGGTATGATGTACCACTATGCCAATCAATGGGTTGAGGGTGGGTATAGTGGTCCCGGGGTGGGTGGTTAGGGCTCCCGGGTGAGTAGCAGGGGACGGGTGTAACCCCTTAATTACTATAGCGGTTATTAACCGCTAAGGTGATTAAGGGGTTAGGGGCTATTAGATTGTATTTTTCTTGTATTCTTTCTGGCAATGGAAGACATGGACCTGGAAAATGCTGATGAGGATGCCCTTCATGATGGCAGGGGTAAGTAGAAAAGTTTATTTATTTTATTTATGCTGGCTGGCAAATGTTTTATTTTATAATGGACAAATGAGCTATTATCCATATCTGGAAAATAGTTATTTTGCCCATTACTGTGCTGCATGTGTTGGGGGTGGGAGGGCAGGGTATTGGTACCACAGGCCAGAGGGGAGCCACAGGGACCACCCGAGGGCCCACAGATACTTGCGGGGACCACCTGATGACCCCCATAAACCCGCAGGTACCACTTGAGGACCCATGGATACCCATGAGGACCACCCGAGGGCCCACATACACCCATAGGGACCACCTGAGGAACCCCGGAAACCTGTGTGGATCACCCGAGGACAAACAGACCCCAACAGGGACAATCGGAGGACCCCCAGACACCACCTGAGGGCCCACAGACACCATGAGGACCACTCAAGGGCCCATAGACACCTGTGGGGACCACCTGAGGGCCCTCGGACACCAATGGGGACTACCCAAGGGCCCACAGAAACCCACGGGGCCCACATGAGAACCCGCGGGGACCACACGAGGCCACACAGACACCTGAGGCCCCACAGACACCCACGGGGACCACCTGAGGGCCCTTGAACACCCATTGGGACCATCCAAGGTCCCACAGACACCCATGGGGACCACCTGAGGGCTCCGGGACACCCGCAGCCTCTGGTATCAATCATGTGGGGGAGAGGAGGTGGGTATTAGAGTTGTTGTGTTTTAAATGTTTATTGTGGGTAGCAGCTGTTTTAATATAAATGTTAATACTAGTGTATGAGCAAGGGGTATCCAGAGCAGAATCGCATTGATTTGAGGTCCGGTGACCCCCTGCTTCCCGAGATACAGGCCCCTTTGTGGGATGCCCGTATGTCCTATACATTTAAATGTCCCACGTCACGTGACCGTGGGAATACGTATTAAAATTTATGTAAAAAAAAAAAACATTCGTTTGGGGTGAGATTTGCACAACGAGACGTGGCTCTCTCTGAGCAGCTCTCTCTGCATCTGAAAGAAATCACCAGGTGAGGCCTTTTCAGATAGGCGATCTTCACGTCACCGGCTACTCCCCCGTTTTGGGAATTTTGCTATCAAAGGTAATCGAGGCTTTCTGAATACCGTGATAGCAACGCTTAAAAAACGGTGATTTAAATGGCACCGGCGATTTTTTTTATGAACACTTATAGCATAGATCCCTTAATGTTTAATTGATACAGATTCAAACAGAAGACAACTAAAATGACCGAATAAATAATGAGTATACTGCAATTTATATCCGTTCATGTGCACAGTCATATTGACATTTGGCTAGTTGAAATCTCAAGTGTCAGGTATTATATGATGATATTTTTTTTTTAATACATAATGGCCGACGTCTAGCTTTGTGCTGCAGTCTGTGAAATGCTGCAGTTGATATCTAACATCATATTACGAAGTGTAACACATTATTATTATTACAGCTTCCAGAGTAATAAACAGTCTGCTGTTTGGAACACAGCAACTGATCTGTTTGTGATACTTTATTGCCAAAGAGCAACTAGTTCAAAAGAGGAAGTGAATGACTTTCTAAATAGTTGCTCTATCAACCAATGAATATACTTTACGGAAATATAGTTCTCTTTCGTGTCAGATCCTTAGTGAAGGAAACGTCAGAATATAGGGCCTCGTGCAGTAAGCGCCGACAAGGCTTTTATCGTAATTTTCCCGCCAAAATTGGATTTGAGATTCAGTAAGCGCCGATGAGTGGTCAAAATCGGCATTTTTTCTTCCCGATAAAAATTTATCGGCATGCGGCTGCCGATAACCCACTTATCGGCACTTTTCGGCACTTTTTGAAATCGGCTGTATTCTAGTAGCCCCGATCAGCTTATCAGTGCTGATCGGCACTCAAAAATTGAGATTTATTCGGCAATTTGTCCCGCCAACTAAAGTTGGCAAGTTGGAGGGGAGAAGGATCGGCAAGGTTGCCGGGACGGCACTTAGAAAAAAACCTAATCTCTACATCAATGGAGTCAATGGAGCGGGGACTTATAACTTTATAGGAGTGTTTACGTTCTATTGCTCATAATACAAATTTGCTTGGCATTACAGTGTCATGTCATTCACTTCATCGTGTCAGCGCTTACGTTTATTATTGGCAGAACATTGTACTTTCAATGTTATGATGATTTGCGTGTCACATTAGTCTTAATGTTATGATGTGTCAAGGGAAACTCCAATAGTAAACTCTTAAAGGAACAGGTCATATAATATGAAACATGTTACTTAAGTGTGCATCAATTTATTATATGATGTAACAGATTTCACACATCTAACAGATCCAGCGTATAGTAATGTTGGTATACATTAGAGAATGCTTTGAATGGGTAAAGCATGATCAAATGTAAATGTAGCTGTTTGTTTTCATGTACTTTGTGACCTCCCTCTTTTGATGACGTCCGCAATTGGACACTCAATAAAATTGCATGTTTACATTGTACACGATGCATTAGAATCACTTCATGCTAACTTATACACACATCTATAATAGTTACTCATTTTTACACGATTGAAACATAATCAATAGCAAGTATCCTGATGGCATTAAATTATGCATATGCACATTACAATTAGTTTATGTGAACATGTGACAATAACATGCCAAATTAGACATGTGGCAATGTACTTTTTCAACGTCAATGTCATGGTTGTATCCTAATGAGATGACTGAGTGTTGCGTTCAGAAGTGGTACATGCATTACACATTCCATAAATACTTGCGAATAAATTCTTGTACAAAGCTTAACGTGACATCATTGTCAAATAGCATGATTGCCTGGTGAACACACATAAATAATCCTTTTAATTCGTACTGGATACCCGTTTGGAGTTAACTACTTGGATATGTTAATGTAACACCTTGCACTTCAGCAAGTCACCTGACATCATCACATAGGTATTTAAAGGAGGGCAATTACCTGCGCATTCATAGCTACAGACCTGAAAATGATGCGAATATTTATAAGATGGAGGAAAATGCTTGCTTATGGAGAGAATGTCACAGGCCAAGGAAGGGACAGAGACAGGGACAGAGACAGGGACAGGGACAGGGACGCGGAGAGGAGAGGGAGAGGGAGAGGGCAAGGAGATGAGAGGAGAAGAGAGAGGAGAGAAGTTGTGCCTCATCCTCGTTTGTACAGGGAGAGAACCATGTTAGATGGGATGAGTGAGGAGGAGATTATAAATCACTATCGTTTGAGTTCAGCAGCAATCTTAGCTCTTTATGAAGAGCTGTGGGGAGATTTAGATTTTGTGACAGCCAGAGGTCGTGCAGTCCCTGGGCTTGTTAAATTGCTGTGCTCATTACATTATCTTGCTTCCGCGTCATTCCAGACAACTGTGGGCATAGTGGGCGGGGTCTCGCAATCTACATTCTCGCGGGACTTTACCCAGTTTCTATGTGCACTGAATAGACGCGCTAGGAATTATATTCATTTTCCTACAGAGCACACAGAGTGGCTGGAAGTGAGGAATGGCTTTTATACCATAGCCGGGATACCATGTGTGATGGGTGCAATAGATTGCACCCATGTTGCTTTGATCCCGCCTAGTCAGAGTGAGCATGCTTACCGCAACCGTAAGCGCTACCATTCCCTGAATGTACAGGTGGTATGCGATGCCACGATGAAGATTATGCATGTGGTAGCCAAATTTTCCTATTTTGGACCTGGTTGGCTGGTGGGTGAGTACATATTATGATGTGTTAACAAACAACTCTAGTTTTTCTATGAACTGTTGAATGTAATAATGTTAACACAAATTGTATCATATTTGTGCACGATGGATTATAGGTGACTCAGGATACGGAATTAGGCCGTGGCTGTTGACCCTGGTGGCAAACCCTCAATGTGAAGCAGAGGAGAGGTATAACGCGGCACATATATCTACACGATCCGTCATAGAGAGAACATTTGGGCTTCTGAAGACACGATTTACTGTAGGTGTCTAGATAGAACTGGTGGGGTACTTCAATATAAGCCTGCTAAAGTGTCAGATATTATAATTGCATGTTGCATTTTGCACAATCTGGCACTCCGAAATAATTTAGAAACCGACATACGTCAGGGCTTGGAGGAGGAGCATCCCGTACATTTACCAGCTGACACTGAGCAAACAGCCAGTGGTGTGGAGACACGTCGGAATGTCATAAACACATATTTTTCATGTAAGCAAATACATATATGTTCATAGTACTACATAGATGTATTCATTCATTGTAATGATAAATACATGTGTCCAAATACCATTCACTTAGGAAACAGATGAATATGGTTCTCACACCTTTCTCTTCTCTGCTGTGTGGACAATTGCATGTGGCACCGGTATGTCATTCATCAACAGGTTGTATTATACTTCTTACCACTAAAAGGTGTTGTGTGTACGTGAGGAAATAATGTGTAGTAAATCTATTTTTTCTGTACATGCTCTTTTTGGTTATGCATAAACAATAAAACTACTATGTCGGTAGCCAATAGCTAGTGCAGTATGGTTACATACAATTTTTCTTTTGGAGTGTGACATGTGTGTCACAATGATGTGTAGACTATTGTGTATTTAAGATCATATTTGACGTATTCTAGATTTTGTTTCATATCACATACAAAATTGTCACTTCTGTGTGTTGCTTAACTTAATGAACATGTCCTGACAATGATTTATATTCATTCATGTTTTCTTTTTCAAGGTATATCACTCCAAGGACTGCTCATAGTATGTATTTGAATTCACATCTGTCATAAGATGTGCAAACCTCGATACAGGTATAGTTACACGATGTATAAAGAGAACGTAATGAAAAAGTTGTGACAATTGAAACGTGTCGTTTCTGTATTGTGTCCGTGCGTTTTTCTACACATGGTGGTTATTGTGCAGTGTGTTTTCAAATCCTTACTGTCACGGGAGACTCCTGTGGCGGGTAGGATCTCGGTGGCCGGAACAGCAGGAGCGTAGTAGGGGTCACAAGCAGAGATCAGAGGCAGGCGGCAGATAGTGCAGTCAGGTAACAAGCAGGGGTTCGAGGCAGGCGGCAGGTAGCAAAGTCAGGTAACAAGCAGAGGTCGGCAACGTGGAGACTGGAACAGGACAGGCGAGCAGGGACAGGTCTGGGAGCAGGGACTGAGAACGGGAACAAACAGGGACAAGCCAGATAACCAGCTAGGGCCTTACTGTGAACAGACTCAAATACAGGTACAGGAACAGATCAGGATCAGAGGCATGTGCATAGGAGTCTGACTTGAAACAGAGGCAAGGGAGGAACAGGAATAGGAGGTTTATATAGGCAGGCTGGGAGGTGGAGCACAGGTGCAGAGGTGTCAGGTATCATAGTCTGGAATGTTCCTTAGTTTAGCAGCAGCAATCCCGGTGGACAAGTATAGGTACTGCAGGCTAGAACAAGACATTGAGACTGGCAGCAGTCCCGGTGGCCAAGCATGGGTACAGCAGGCTAGAGAATATGACATTACTCCCCCCTCCCAAGAGCGTTCTCCGGACGATCCTCCAGGCTCTTCCCGGAGGCCTTGATGAAAAGTGGACTCAAGGTGACCCACCTCTGGTGGTTTGTCACCGGGCAGAGTGTACTCCACAGGTATATTGGGTGCTGCAGGGAACCTCCGAATGGGTGCGCTCAACCCAAAAGCAGGGGCAGAGACATCAGGAACGTGGGCATCAAGGACGGGTGCAGCCTTTCCACATGAGTCAGTGGGGATACAGAGTTCGCTCTCCATGGCCTCCTCTTGCGACTGCCGTTTCGTGGCATCACCGAATGAAAGACCAGCTATTTGAGTTTTCTTGAAGCTGTCCTTCTGTACTTCTTTTCCCACTCAAAGCAATTGTCAGTTCAGCTTCTTTGGAGTTGAGTCGTGACTCCATATCTCCCAGCTGACTTAGAACAAGGCTTAAATGTATTTCGTTTTCTTTATTTCTGACCTGTAGCTGCCGGTACTCATCCCAGACCTTGTCCAGCTCCAGCTGCAGCCGGGCCTTCTCATGGGCTGTCTTATTCAACACTTTGCAGGCCTCAGCCATCTTGACCTGATAGCGCAGTGTCAGGCCAACCAGTTGACGGACGGACACCTCCTCCCTCTCTTTTTTGGCAAGCTGTGTCTTGAGCTCAGCGATCAGCAGCGCTGTGAGATGCTGTGATGTGTGTTCAGCTGTCAGCTTTAGTTCTTCCTTTTTTAGGTATTGTTGCAATTTCCACTCCTCAGTGAGAGATCCCTGGTTAAGTGCATACTGCAATTCTCTTCTCAGGACTTTCATCTCTTCACTGAGATCATTTTGAACTAGTTTCCATGCATCCCTCATCACGTCTTGGAGCTCTGCAAATTCCTTTGCTATGATCTCAGCAGCTTGTCTTTTCCAGGTCTCTTTCTCTTGGGTGTACTGGCTGTTAGGGATGGAGCAGTGTCTCTGCTCCTCTAAGTCTTGCTTCAGTTTCTGGACCGCCTTGTGCTCCCTCTCAAACAGGGTTACCTGGGCTCTAAGCTCCTCCTCCAGAGAGGCTCTGGTTATGCTCAGTGTGGCCTTCAGCTCCTCATGCTGCTCTTTGGGGACACACTGGGTACTCAGATACTCTTGCAGCATTTTTACCTTGTAGGCAGTCTGGAAACTTTCTTCCTGCAGAACTCGCTGCTTTCCCTCAGCATTCACCCATTTCTCTTTCGTGTCCTGCAGATGTGTATGCAGTTCTTGCAGCTGACTCTGTAGCATATTTTCTGCTTGTGTGCGCTGCTCCAGGGAGACACGTTCTTCTTGCAGCACTCTCTCTGCATCCTGCAGTGCTGTCTGCACGTCTATTTTTTCCCGGGCCAACTGTTTCTTCTCCTCTCCTAATTCATGGAGTTTCTTATCTCCTTCACTGACTTGGACATAGAGATTCTTGCACTCTTGGGTTACAGTTTCAAAACTGATATTTAACCCTTCGAATATTTCTCTCAATGAACATAGTTCTGTATTGAAATGGCAACTCTTCTCCTTAGAGGCTTCCAGCTCTGTAGTAAGCCTGTGAACCCATTTCTGAGATGCTTCCAGTGCTGCATCAACTTGAGCCATGAAAGTCTGGTACTGGGCAGAATCAGCGTAGGCCTTCTCCAGCTTACTTGACAAGATCACCCTGTCATTCTCCAACTGATATTTTTCTTTTTCCCAGTCACCCTCTGCTTTTTCCAGTGCTAATTGCATCCTTGACTTTTCTTCAATCAATAGTCTCTTCTCCTCTTCTGATTCATGGAGTCTTTTATCTCCTTCACTGGCTTGGACAGAGAACGTAGCTCTGTTTTCAAGTAGCATCTCTCCTCCCGAACGACTTCCATCTCTTTTTTGAAGTAGCAAATCTCCTCCTGGGAGACTTTAAGCTCTGTATTAAGCCTGTCAATTTCCTTCATAGAGATTTCCAGGAATTCGTTACTTTTAGAAACGAGGCGCTGATCCTCAGCAGCATCAGCATATGACCTCTCCAGCTCACCTGACATGACATCCAGGTCACTCTCCAACTGGTGCTTTTCTTTTTCCTGGAGAACACACTTAGCAATTGCTGAGGATAGACAGCTCTGTAGTGCAGCCTTGGCTTCTTGCGCTTTATCTAAACGTCCATGAAGACAATCAATCTCTTTTCGTGCAGATTGAAGTGTCTGAGTTAGGGCATCTTTTCCTGGATTAAATACATCGTTCTTTTCTTCCACTATTCTTGGGATAAGTCTGTGAGTTGCCTTAAACTGCAGCATATCCCTTTCATCAAATGCAGACTCTGGGGTTAAAGGTTCATCCTTAATTTCAACTTCTACATTAATACATCCCTTCTTTTTCCTCTTCTTCCTTGCTTTGAGAAGTTCTGAAGAATCAGTGGTACTGTGTTCACATTTACTGCTCAAGACTGTTTTTTGAGTGGGAGCCATAATTTCAGACATGGGGAAACCACACTTCCCAAGAAACCAGTAAAGAGGAAATGTGTCTTAAATAGAAATGTGAGTCTGAAAATCTGCAGTGGCCCACCCACAATGCAGAGACAATTCTTGTCCAGGTAATGAAAGTCTGAAAAATGGCAAAAACAGGTACAGTACTGCAGGGAGGGTTTTTTTTTTTTTTTTTTTTTTTTAGTAAAAGGGAATTCTTCTCAGGGAGAAAGTGGCACAAAAAACCCTGCAGAAACCTTTGCAGCAACAAAATCTTCAGGATCCCAACTGGGATTTAAAAAAAAATAAAAAAAGTACTTATCTTCCTCCAAGCGGATGGGGTCTGCTGAAGCAGGAAGGCAGAGAATCTGTTCCAGCGAGATCCAGAAGTGGCCTCTGTTTTCTGTCATGGGAGACTCCTGTGGCGGGTAGGATCTCGGTGGCCGGAACAGCAGGAGCGTAGTAGGGGTCACAAGCAGAGATCAGAGGCAGGCGGCAGATAGCACAGTCAGGTAACAAGCAGGGGTCTGAGGCAGGCGGCAGGTAGCGAAGTCAGGTAACAAGCAGAGGTCGGCAACGAGGAGACTGGAACAGGACAGGCGAGCAGGGACAGGTCTGGGAGCAGGGACTGAGAACGGGAACAAACAGGGACAAGCCAGATAACCAGCAAGGGCCTTACTGTGAACAGACTCAAATACAGGTACAGGAACAGATCAGGATCAGAGGCATGTGCATAGGAGTCTGACTTGAAACAGAGGCAAGGGAGAAACAGGAATGGGAGGTTTATATACTGCACCGACACACTTTATTCGAGCAAATACCCAGTATGTACCTGGCAGATACCTGGAATGCGCCGCTCCTCACCTCTGACAAGCCCTGTTGCGTTTGCCTTCCCAGCCTGGGTTCATGCCTGGCTGACGGGCGGCTGATCTGTTAAATGATAATGATTAGGATTTAATAGGCTGCAATGCTTCGCGTGTCTACCAGATGGCATAAATTCATGAATTGTAATGCAGTATATATATATATATATACTGTGCAGTATTGCAGCCAGCGGGAATAAAATGCTTCAATCCCTGCCTGGAAAATACCTCAATGCACTCGGGCAGAAAACAGTCACAAACCTCAATATACCCGGGTATACCCGAATTCGTGGGACTAGCCGAGCTCGAATAAAGTGTGTCACCAGTGTAGGCAGGCTGGGAGGTGGAGCACAGGTGCAGAGGTGTCAGGTATCATAGTCTGGAATGTTCCTTAGTTTAGCAGCAGCAATCCCGGTGGACAAGTATAGGTACTGCAGGCTAGAACAAGACATTGAGAGTGGCAGCAGTCCCGGTGGCCAAGCATGGGTACAGCAGGCTAGAGAATATGACACTTACGTACATGACATAACATGTAATTTTGGCAACGTAATAACATTCATTCATGCACATGAGCGATGTTAACACTCAATGCATGTTTGTATGAAAAGACCCAAATGTGTTAAACATCATTAACATTGCAATGTATGTGATTAGTTCTTGTCTCACTTCATCTTCATGTTGATTACTACATTGTCACATGTGTATGTATAAGTGAAAGATGTGTGTTGATTTGACGTTCATCTAACATTTGTCAAAATGTTAACACCATTCCAAAGTATAGTTCTTTGGATTCTCAACTTTTCCTAAATCATTCAACACAATGACAATGTAGTTAATAAAAATTTTATTTCATTCACGTTAGTTCTTCATAATGATCATGATCATTTATAACTACTGTCAACATATGAACATAAATGAAGTGGACATTTGCATACGCACACATTTCAGCAACATAGTGTGTGTGTGTGTGTTGTAGTTTTTGTGTGATGCATGTATTTCGACCAGAAATAATATAAAACAACATAATAATGTTGCTTTTATCATCTGCCTCACTTAGCTATGTATGTGTTGAACGTTTACTAATAACACTAAACTATAGTTACTCGTGTGAATTAAATGTACACACAAATGTTCATGGTTTAATGATCTGTACCTAACATTCATTAGCTCAGGCATGTCAGGTTACCACTACAACTTAGGTGATAATATAACATTCACACGACTAAACAGTTTCTAGCACCTGCCTATTGTTATTGTGTACGTTCAGATACAATGTGTACGAATTGGTATGTAGGGAAAAGTTCAGTCCGCGCTCTGGCTCTTTAAACTTGGAGTGTTGGTCCCTCTCAGTTCTCTTGCTGCTTCTGTGTTTATGAGGTGTCTCCCCCACCTCCAAATGTGGTCTCCACCGGAACCCCGATGGTGATACCAATATCAGCAAAACAAGAAAAAACACAAAAGCGCACCAAGATGAGAGATAGATATTGTATTAGCAACAAATAATAAAATTAGTAACTTACATATAAAATTTCTTTAATAATCCCCGATTCTGGTGTCTATCACAGGAGTAGGGCATCACATAGGAAGTATGAAGGGTAATCTCAGTTCTGAGAGATCAGACCCGCGCGCTGGGGCTGTCTCTGTTCACTCTCCTGTCCTCCACGTGTGGTAGCGTGGTGCGGAGTGTAGCGCGCATGTGCAGGAACCGGGGCCTTCAATAGGTGTCCTTAGGATGCCTGTCCGTTTTTGATAGCATAGAAACGATCGGAAATAAGCAGGAACGGTACACTTGAGTGTGTACTGGTGGTGGGTAGTAAAACCGCCAGCCACAACAGTCGCAACGCGTTTCGTTTAACAAAGTAAACTTCTTCAGGCCTGAAGAAGTTTACTTTGTTAAACGAAACGCGTTGCGACTGTTGTGGCTGGCGGTTTTACTACCCACCACCAGTACACACTCAAGTGTACCGTTCCTGCTTATTTCCGATCGTTTCTATGCTATCAAAAACGGACAGGCATCCTAAGGACACCTATTGAAGGCCCCGGTTCCTGCACATGCGCGCTACACTCCGCACCACGCTACCACACGTGGAGGACAGGAGAGTGAACAGAGACAGCCCCAGCGCGCGGGTCTGATCTCTCAGAACTGAGATTACCCTTCATACTTCCTATGTGATGCCCTACTCCTGTGATAGACACCAGAATCGGGGATTATTAAAGAAATTTTATATGTAAGTTACTAATTTTATTATTTGTTGCTAATACAATATCTATCTCTCATCTTGGTGCGCTTTTGTGTTTTTTCTTGTTTTTCTGGAATTGGTATGTAGCATTTACATTATTTGACAAGTCACACGTGAGATTATAATATATAGTAGATTAATGTGTTTGCTGAGTGATAATGTTGGTTGCATATATCACATGGCAATACATATAATGTTAGTAGAAAAGAAAAAAATATCAATATAAGTTCTAATTACAGTGCTTAGCAACATCATTATGATAATTAAGTGTATAGTAAATATTTGCACAATAGGATAACATTATGTAGTGATTGTTAATCTGCGCACCAATCATTGAAAGCATTGTTACATATTTATTATAATAGTTGTTCGCTAGTCGTCACAATCATCTAATATAACGATTGGCCCATCTGAAATCATACATTGGTCCCATGTATTCATCCTCGACATCTGTGAAATACAGCAAACACATGATGTTCAAAGATTGCTCATTTATCTATGTCTCAGCATGACAACGCTTAACACATCTCTATACTGTATGATTGTGGATATTCACGCATAAGTTACGTATATGTTTAAACTGCAAGGATAAAACTACAGATAGTGAACTGTCTCATTTTTCTAATGGCGTTGCTGGCAATACTACTGATATGTTTGTTCCGGTGCCTGTATACATAATAATGTGCGCGCACAACGTCTGTTGCGCGCGCACGTCACGAATGTGTGGACTAAGTCTTAGCGCATGCGCAAAACGATGTTTACGCTGTGCGTTCAATACATGTCCCTCCATGGTGCTGCTAGCATTATGCATATCATGGCAGAAAGTTATGATATGGAAGCGAAACAAATTCACTTCTACACACGTACATATCTAAACTTTGTAAACGGACGTGTGCCCACGGCAAAACCGGACGATCAGCCAATGAGAGAACAAAATACGTGTGACGTCATGTTAAGGCACCGTGAAATGCATGCAAAAACCCCTCCCACTGAATGAACATTGGCCTCCAGCGCTGTGCACGTATCGCCCCACCGACGCGCGCGCATGACACACTGCACTGACTGTAACAATAAGCTACGGGCACAGCCAATACTGTTTCACGCGCGCACGTCGGTTGGGGGTGGGGCTTGCATCGGTAACCTTTTTAAGGACGCCTTGGGACATGACCACGTTCCCACGTCATATGTGGGCGACACTTTGTTTTTATATGTTGAATGCTAAACAATGAGGTGTGTGTGTGTTGCAGTTAGTGTAACATGTTGAAATGATACTTTAAAAGCGATAATAATCTATGATTTAAAACTCCATCACCAATGTGTACTAATGGTTCTTCATGTAGTATATTGTTATAAGAAATAAAGTCTTTGTGCACGCTACATGTAAGGCTGTCTGCAATGTTAAGCTATATCCACTCATTTGGCTAACAAATGGTGTATATTATTAATGTACACATATATAATTTGAGTAAAGGCATAACGAAATTTGTATTTACCATTCTTGTAGAAGTCAAAACTGATTTGGCTGCAACTGCTCGCTCCAGGAAGGCACAACAGTATCATCCATGGTTGAGGCAACCGTTGAATCCTGAATCACACACATCTACATGAGGGCGTCATATGGATCAGCAGTGGCTTCTTCAAACAAGACGTCCAGAGGTATGCACAGTTGTTGGTTGTTTTCACATCCACATTGGTATTGCCCATATAAGTTTTGACACATATCATAGTAGTTATGTCCATCTTGCATCTGGTCTTGATGAATGGAGGGTGCAGGTATATCAGCAGACGCGACAGTCGGTGCGGCTTCAGTGTAACTGGTATTAGGCAAAAATATGCTATTGAACAGAAGATATGTTCCATGTTCCATGGTAAGTTTAAATGATGGCGCAACATGCCAGCATCCATATCGTTGATCTAGCCGATCATGGACACGCTCAAAACATTCATTTGCGGGTAAAGTGAATCGTACAGAAGTTTTAAAATTTCGTTGTTTGTCAGGTTCTTGGTAGTATGGATATTTCTTTTGTATCAAGTCATAGATTTGACCCACGGTTGCCCTTTCCTCTGACGTTGATTCGATTGCTTCATAAATCATAAATTTGACACCTCTAGCCATAAAACACATCCACATCGGGGGAAGGACCAGCACCGATAACATTCCAAGAGACACTGTTTTTAAGTAATCCTTGCTTCATTCATTGTAACATCGCCGGAAGAAGAGATCAGTGTATCTCGAAAGCTCGCACAAATAAAAGCATTTCGTTAGCCACAGAACGGTATCATCTATTTATTTTTTGATTATTGAAGCTCGGCTAACACGGTACTGATACCTCTACATGTATATATATATATATATATATATATATATATATATATATATATATATATATATATATATATATATACAGTGGTTGACAAATCACCAAAAAATCTACTCGCCACACAAAAAAATCTACTCGCCACCTAGTACCAAACCTGTGCTGCTTGGGCCAATATTTACTCGCCCGGGGGTTAAATCCACCCGCCCGGGGCGAGCAAATGTATAGGTTTTTCGAACACTGTATATATATATATATATATATATATATATATATATATATATATATACAATTAGATAAATATATATGTTGATATATTTATATAGATCTATATATAATTAACTATATATTGTGTGTGTGTATATATATATATATATATATATATATATATATATATATATATATATATATAGCTACATTGAAGGCCTTGTGTGCAAACAGGCCTTGTTGTAATTATCTTAACAGTTCATTACAGTATATAACATTAATGGGTGAGTATGTTTGAGGGCCTAATTGAGTAATCTGTGTAGAAGTTGTCTTTAACAGCAAACAAGGCCTCTTTGCAGGCATGAAGGCCTGTACTGTTCAATCTGATTATATATATATATATGATATATAGAGTGCTAAACTAAAGGCATTGATGTGTGTAAGTAGGCCTTGTTTTAATCATATTCAAAGTTAAATACAGCTGAGTGAATTAGGGGCTCAATCATACTGATACCATGATTTTAGCAAGTGTCCTAACATTTATATCTCATTAACACAAGGCCTGTTTGCTGACAACAGTGGCAGATATATATATATATATATTCAAATAACGGGGGGAAAAGCAGGGGGGAGGAATAGGGAAAGAAAACCTCGCATCTACTTATACAGTATTTGTGCCACCATGGGCCAAAGTAATGTCCTGTTCGATTTACATAAGTAAGGTATGGCGGTGCTCACGGGTTGTGAATAATATAAAAGAAAAGAGAAAAAAGTAACCCGTATAGGAGCACTCAGGTATGCAAAAGATTAATATATTTATTTATTTGACACAATGCAAAAAGAATTGAATAAACAGTACATGATTAAAAACACTTAAAAAAGAGGCATGGACCCCTGTCACGATTGCTACCCTAAAACACTAATAAGCAACACTAGGGAATGACATGCATTGTCAACCCTATACGTAGATAGGATAGTGACTCAAACAACACTAGGGTTAGTCAAAATAGATCACAATAGGTTATTGGGTTCAAAAGGCACCTATACAAAGCTAATGATGATTCACACTACACACCAAAAGGTGGACTGTTCAAAATATATATAACAGTCACCAGGCATCACACATCTGCATGACCATACAATGATTTGACCAATACCTTCAACATAAATCCTATGTAGGAAAGGTAGTGAGATTGAATAAAGTCCCTAGGTGTGTAGAGTAGTAGAATGGGTGAAATAGCATATATAGGAAAATGCCTAATGGACGCCTATAACATAACCTTGTGTTAATAGTCAGTGCCCCTAATGCAAGAAATAAAGGTCACAGTCCAGAAAAATAGAGTGCATGAGTGCTGGGTAGCATAGTTACGTGAGCCAATGGGTCAGGGGTCCTGCCTAGCACCCCCACTCCGATATATTAATCTTTTGCATACCTGAGTGCTCCTATACGGGTTACTTTTTTCTCTTTTCTTTTATATTATTCACAACCCGTGAGCACCGCCATACCTTACTTATGTAAATCGAACAGGACATTACTTTGGCCCATGGTGGCACAAATACTGTATAAGTAGATGCGAGGTTTTCTTTCCCTATTCCTCCCCCCTGCTTTTTCCCCCGTTATTTGAATATATTCTTTATATCCGCTTTGTTGGATTTCAATTAACCTTGGCTCACTTATATTTATTTGACACACTGTTTTCATGGATTTTTTCGCAAATGAGGTGAACAGGAAAGCTACTGCAGATGCAGCTTTCAATATAGATCCATCAGCCAATACGCAGCCACAAACAGCACAGAGCAATGGAAGCACAGACAAATTGAGAGATTTAAAACATTTATCACAGAGGAGGTTGCGGGTTTGGTGGACGAAGACAGCACTTGAAAAGTATACAGAATACAAATTTATTCCTAGGGGTCTTCGTCTCCAAACCTTCCCCTCCTTTGATTTTACAGACACCACATATAAACAAAGATGGGAGGAAGCACTGTCAACATGCTCATTTCAACTAATACAAATCTTGATTGAGCATGATAAAGCAGTAGTGGTGGAGGTATCCGATCAAATAGAGTCAATTAAATCGGGACTCACAGAAACGGAAAGGCAATCCTTTGCAAAAATAGAATTAGATCTTGAAAAATTTGAGAAAGACTTAATAGAATTTAAAAAGAAAAAATTTGAAAGAGATCAAGACGATTATAAGAACAACAAAGTATACAAGTGGCAAAAAGGGAAAAGATTTAACAAAAAACACAAAAACCAACAGAGAGCCACTGCGGCATCCACTTCCTCTGAAATAACAGCTTCAGATATAGAGTCGTCCGACCTAGAGGGGGGTCCTAACACTAGCACATACAGGGAAAAGGCTTTTTTAGACAAAGGGGCAAGGAGTACATTACAAAAAGGAGGACAAGAAGAGGGAAAAAGGCAACAAAGAAAAAGAAACTAACTGGACTGCCTGATCCCTTGCCCAAGTCCTCAGAGCCTACTGAAACCCTTACAGTAATAAACCTGTCAGACATTGTTTTAAGTGCAGACCAACTCAGTGTTTTGCAGAAGGGCCTCTCTTTCAGCCCCACCATGTCAATGGATCTCTTTGAATGGTCAAAAGACCTGCAGCTATTTTGTAGAAAATTGCTTCTATATAAGTACTTCAACAAACCACATGACCCAGATCAAGATATGCCTTTATTTATGGAATGGAACGAACAGGAAACATTGGCGATAGGAGACCTTGACACACTACATTCTGAACAGGGTGTTGTTCAAGTAGACCAGAACATGTTACTATCCAAACTTAAACCCAAATCCAGCTTTTGCCCACCATGGCAAGTGTGCCCACAGGTAGAAATCTATGCAAAATTAGTTACGGAGGATTTCAATAAAATCAACATCAAGAAAGGTGAACAGAATTTATCCAAAGCGGAAAGACGAGCAATTGCAGAGCTACGCGACCTTAAAGAGGTGGAGATCAAACCAAGCGATAAAGGGGGAAATGTGATCATATGGCCGAAGGTGATGTATGAGCGAGAAGTTTTTAAACAACTTAGAGACACCCGGTGCTATGTTGAGCTGAGTAGGGACCCCACTATTCAGTTTAAGGAGGAGCTTGAGAGTTTACTCCGAGCTGCCGTCTTAGATGGGATAATCACTCAGCACAACATGGATGCTCTGGTGACAAAATGTCCAGTTGTACCCACCTTCTATATATTACCAAAAATACACAAGAACCTCTCCCACCCCCCGGGTAGACCTATAGTATCAGGCATAGGGGGTTTGAGTGAGCCCATATGTAGATTTATTGACCTCTTTCTGCAACTGTCTGTTGAAACTTTACCATCTTTTTTAAGGGACACCATGGATGTATTGTCTAAATTGGAGAACATCACGGTCGATGAAGGCGTTCTCCTCGCGACCTGTGATGTAGAATCTCTCTACACATGCATCCATCATAAAGACGGTTTAAAAGCAGCCAAGTTTTACCTATCAATGCAAAATCTTACAGGTGACTTGATTGAGCTGATTATTAACTTACTTTACTTTATATTGTCCCACAACTACTTCATCTTTAAACACAGATACTATTTGCAGAAAAGAGGCACTGCTATGGGCGCGACCTGTGCACCCTCCTATGCCAACCTCTTCCTGGGCTGGTGGGAGAGAGAGGTGGTTTTTACTGATGAGAACCAAGTGCATACACAGCACGTTTTGCTGTGGTTGAGGTACATCGATGACGTGCTTGTCCTCTGGCGAGGTAATGCTGGTGGATTTAGTGCGTTTATCGGTGCCCTCAACCACAACGATCTAAACATTAGACTGACATTTCAGTCGAGTCCAACGAAAATTGAGTTTCTGGACTTGACAATCAGCATTGGTGAGGGTGGAGTGTTATGTACTGACATTTTTAGGAAACATACCGCCACAAATTCGATCTTGCATGCCAAAAGCTTCCATCCCCACCACCAAGTGAAAGGTATCCCCACAAGCGAATTTCTGAGACTGAAGAGAAATGTCTCTTCAAGTCATGACTTTGACTTAAGATCAAGGGAAATGAAATCAAGATTTTTACAAAGAGGCTATAGCAAGACTATGGTAGAGAGAGGGTACCGTAACAGCCTGAGCAAAACCCGCACTTCCCTTTTACGACCCAAGTTAAAGACAAGAGATAAAAAAGCGATCCGCTTTGTGGGGTCTTACAATCAGCAATGGCCATTACTACGCGGGGCGTTACAGCGACATTGGGGGGTGTTGATGACAGATCCTGACCTGGTACAAGCCCTGGGCAAACAAGTCACTATGACAAGCCGCAGGGCACCTAATTTTAAAGATACCTTGGTCAATAGTCATTACATCCCTCATGTCGACAAAACATTTTTGTCCGTTACCCCACGCATAGGATTTACCAAATGCTCCAAATGCTCAGCCTGCAAACACATGGAAAACAGACTAACATTCACAAATAGTCAAAAGACTCATGTCTACACAATTCATTCCACACTAAATTGTAAATCTACAGGGGTTATCCACTGTATACTTTGCCCCTGTGATTTACCATATGTAGGTATGACTACACGAGAACTCAGATTTCGGGTCTTGGAACATGTCAGGAACATCAAAAATGCGCAAAGGGACCTTGATGGCTTCAAAAAAATCACAAGTGTCGCCAGGCATTTTATGAACAAACATGCGGCGGACACCACGTTACTTAGGGCCTTTGCGCTTGACAAAGTCTCCCTTGGCATACGTGGAGGCGACCTGGAAAAAGCTCTCCTAAAAAAAGAGACCAGGTGGATTACACAAATCAACTCAATGATTCCGAAAGGTCTGAATGACTATATTGGCTATGCCATGTTCCTGTAATATATAACTGCCCTAACTTTGTCTGTTTACAGCTAAATAATCTATAACTACTCTGATGAGTGCACTTATTGCATGTATTTTGTCTAATCTTTTAGATACTGCATGCACGTGCAAGGCTCAAGCTGGAGACTTTCCTGACCAGGGGCCAGATCGGCCATGATATTTGGAGTGCATCGTCCTGATTCCCATTGCTTGTGCAGGAGGGTCTCTGTATGGTCCGTGCACCACGGAACGGTGGACCGCATCCGCAGAACGGTGCATCATGGAGATGGCGTAACCGCAGATGCCATAAAACTTCGACTATGGATATACCTGGATCAAACATAAACAGGCACACTTCTGGACTTATGGGACTAATAATTTGGACATTATGGATTCATTAACTATACTTTGGACATTTATATATGTTGCAAATGTTTTTCAATCCCTCTTTGTATTGCACAATTTTGGATGTGTTATACTAATTGATACAAATTTTGAAGATACATAGCTCATTGTGCTTTAAAAACATGCACTCAATATACCTCCGCTCCATTAGGGTGCGCTGTTGCAGCTCCTATACACATGCCTCTCTCTGTGGTACTACTTAGATTTGTTTTAAATTATATCTGTTGCTCTTCTAAACATTAGTGGACATTAGTCACATCAATCCCCTTTATAGTATGTGATAAGTGACTTTGGACAATCATCACTACTCTCCCTGCTATTCTTGAGACTGCCAGTACATGGACCAATAGACACACAGCGCGCATGCGCGGTGTGCGGTCCAAGCTGACACGCACTAAAAGGCACATGCGCAGTGGACATATATATAGAAATCAATATCTACAAGCTGCGCATGCGCACACTACTCGCGTGCCAGTCTGACACGCAGATACGGAACACAGCAGTAATCTATTTTAAGCACCTGCAGCTGCTGCCGCCCTCATCCGTTTTTGGCGCGAAAAATACCCCTACATAAACAGCATTCAGCTTTAGTTCCCTCACCACTCCTAGTCAAAGTCTCTGGACGAAACGCGTCGGAGTGGGGGTGCTAGGCAGGACCCCTGACCCATTGGCTCACGTAACTATGCTACCCAGCACTCATGCACTCTATTTTTCTGGACTGTGACCTTTATTTCTTGCATTAGGGGCACTGACTATTAACACAAGGTTATGTTATAGGCGTCCATTAGGCATTTTCCTATATATGCTATTTCACCCATTCTACTACTCTACACACCTAGGGACTTTATTCAATCTCACTACCTTTCCTACATAGGATTTATGTTGAAGGTATTGGTCAAATCATTGTATGGTAATGCAGATGTGTGATGCCTGGTGACTGTTATATATATTTTGAACAGTCCACCTTTTGGTGTGTAGTGTGAATCATCATTAGCTTTGTATAGGTGCCTTTTGAACCCAATAACCTATTGTGATCTATTTTGACTAACCCTAGTGTTGTTTGAGTCACTATCCTATCTACGTATAGGGTTGACAATGCATGTCATTCCCTAGTGTTGCTTATTAGTGTTTTAGGGTAGCAATCGTGACAGGGGTCCATGCCTCTTTTTTAAGTGTTTTTAATCATGTACTGTTTATTCAATTCTTTTTGCATTGTGTCAAATAAATAAATATATTAATCTTTTGCATACCTGAGTGCTCCTATACGGGTTACTTTTTTCTCTTTTCTTTTATATATATATATATCTCTATTTATCAGTTAATATATATATACACACACACACACACAGTGTGTGTGTGTGTGTGTGTGTGTGTGTGTGTGTGTGTGTGTGTGTGTGTGTGTGTGTGTGTGTGTGTGTGTGTGTGTGTGTGTGTGTGTGTGTGTGTGTGTGTGTGTGTGTGTGTGTGTGTGTGTGTGTGTGTGCTGTGACAGAAACCAGGGGATGGTAATAAATTCCATATATAGGGCTCCCAGGATACTGAACAGTTTCTATCCTGTTTGGCCTGGGAGTGCAGCCTTATAATACATGCACTCCATCCCACAGCTTGGCAAGCGCTGGAACTGAGGGATGAGAGATCCAGACCAGAGTTTGTCTGCTGCCTGATTTCTGTCACCTGTCATGCTAATTAGAAATCAGGTATGTAAGACTGATTTCCTGTTTGCTCTGCCCCTCTCCCCAAGAGCCTGGAGGCTGGAAGGTTGCTGAACTACAGTGGGGAGAAGCCTCTTCCCCAAACAGGTTCAATCATTCTGTTCATTTGTCTAAGACTACAAAAGTACCTTGTTTTGTTGTTGGAAGTGGAAAAGCCACTTCCACCCTGAGTTAGGGAAATCTAAGTTAAGTTATCGCTCAGGTGAGCAGCTTTTCTTTTGATGTGTTTCTGTTGTATGCACTGTGGCAGTCTCAGTGCCTTGGACTGAATAAACCAGGCATAGCCTGTTTAAAGGAACAGTACGTGACGCCTCATCATTTAACCTACCCTAAAATACCGTGTTCTAACAGTCCCGGACAAACGGCGGAGCCCCGGAGTAAGCTGTTTGTCACAATACATATATAGATAGAGATACAGAGAGACTATAGATATATTCATACACACTTACAGATCTGTTATTGTAACCAAAAATCATACGATCACATGCCAACATTATGAACTATGAAAGAAGATTAAGGTAAGTAATGTCTTACAGAGTTAAGACACCAGAAAACATAACATAAAAATGTATGCTGTTATATGGGTACTTACTTAAAGTTGTATGTCATTAATATTAGCATGAAATGACTATCTACATTACCAAAATAACCCACATACATCTCATCTTGAACAAGAGCTAAGTGAATGTCATCTTCCATTAACATGCCAAGTGTGTAATAATTTTGTACCATTAATCAACTGATGATTATTACATATTCATATGTTATCAAATATGCCTTCATTCAGTCAGTGCGCATTTCTAAACACTCATGTGTACAAGGACATACTTGAATGTTATCAAGCATCTGTACATGATCATACATACACTGTGCATGAAATAGTCTGCAGTAAACAACACCAGGACAGCAACAAATTTAGTGAATGTGATTATTTATTTTTGTTTATTCTTTTGAGAGCAGTCACAGGCCTGCTTGTTGGCTGTTGTGTTTGCCTTTTCCCTCTGCCAATTACTCTGGCCTTAACTGTACAACTTGTACTGGCCTGTGGCAGTTCTGTGGCACTGGGTGTGGGCTGTGGCACTTCAGTGGCACTGGGTGTGGGCAGTGGCAGTTCAGTGGCACTGGGTGTGGGCTGTGGCACTTCAGTGGCACTGGGTGTGGGCAGTGGCAGTTCAGTGGCACTGGGTGAGGGCTGTTGCACTTCAGGGGTACTGGGTGAGGGATGTTGCACTTCAGGGGCACTGTGAAACAGTTGATAAACTGTGGCAGTTGTGAAACAGTTGATAAACATTGCAAGACTGATGGTGGAGCACTTTCTTGTTTTGGTGTTTAAATCTTTTTCCAAAAGCTGGTTATTAGTAATTGTTGCCCTAACTTTCTTTTGCGTGTCTCATTTGTAGGTGTCGGTTCCATATTGTGAAAAGATGTAAGCGGTTGGATGTTGACAGGGACCTGCACAGAACTTGCACCTACTGTACCGGTATCATCCAGAACTGGGGAATGAAGAACTGATGACTCAGGAGAAAAAGTAGCAGCATGTAACGATCCATCCTCTGATGGGATAAAGTGGAATTGTTGTTCTCTTGCTGTACTGCGAAACTGATTTGCTTGGCTTACATTCAGAACTAGTGCTTGTAATCTCCTGTTTACATTTTGGATTTCTTTAGGAACTTGGATGATGACTTTTTGAATTTGTGACATTTCTGATATTGACCTTTCATGCATCCTTTCATGCAGTGACAGCATCCTTTCAAGCACTGACATCATTTCTGAATGGCGACGATTTTCTTCACCCAAGATTCGTTCTTCAGAAGCTGCAATAGCTGAGTAGGTGTCACGAGCAGGAGGACTTGAATGCTGGGTTAATCCAGGAGTGTCAACATCTTCATGGTCACTTGAGTGAATTTGTCCTTCAGCGGCAACATCTGGTTCTACAAATAAAGAAAGACATTATGAACTGCCATGGAACTTTCACATTGTTGTCACTATAATGATAGTTGTTCTCATAGTGTAACACATAACATGTTTCCATAATTTTTAATTTGTGTCCAATTAAAAGATGATGCTTGAAGTAACAATGATGTTTCGACTCAGTGTGAAAGAAGAATGAATTAAAGGTTGTTGTAACCTCACAACTCCTAGCTGATAGTTTAAAACACACACAAGACATGTTGTCAGGAAACACTACATCTTTTGTGACAATAACTGATGTGAAGTTCATTACATGTGAAAGGCATTTATTTTGCATGGCAAATGAAATTCTTCAAATGTACACATTATATGTGCTGCACCTCATACACTCACCTTCCATTCTTGATGATGACCTTGATGAGACAGGTGATGAGACATGTTCAGTGTCAGGTGACCCAGGAGCTGCAGGAGCAACTATATAGAAGAATAACATCAGAATTTAATTGTCATGTGTACATAATTAACATGAAGTTTCTGTAGTGGGAGTAGTTATGGCTAAATATCAGCATCACATAACGAAATAACAATGATATGGTTTGGCCAATCTGTATATTATCTATCTTAACATAAATGTACATGTGAACCTAATCGGCACATTTATTTTAAACACCATACAACATACAATGTTCATGCATGAATGCGTTGTAAAATTAAGTGTTCTGTTGTACATACAGTACACTGCATATGTTGTGTAGTAATCTAACAATAATAATGTACATCACTACCATGACAGCAAAGTTGACTCTGCTTATAATTCAGTACCTAATTGTGGAAATGTGAATGAATGTTTTTAGTGATCTGTCTGAACATTTAAGAGAAGCAGGTGTAGCGCTCAATGTGGCAGACACTCAGCAACACATGCAGTGATATGCATGCTCACAGATGGTACTGGTGTGATAAGGTGGCGTATCTATAAGGTAAAAAGAAGATATGACTGAATGAATGACTAACGTACGTTTTCATATATAGTGGCCTGGTGGTTGAAAGTATTCAGATAATTACCATTTCAAATGAATGTGATGAACTTCTGTTCACCTTGTCAGCTTGTAACAACTGTCGTCCCTCCCCCAAGACGTGACACCACCCTGACCTTTTATTTGGTTCTACCACCTGGAAGCCGTCCCACAAGACTTGACCCTACCATGACCCTGTGATCTGGCTCGGTGCCTGACCCCACCCCCTCTGTTCACCTCTATGCTGTGATTACATATGAATTGCAGCTGATTTCAAACACCGGTACATGAGCGAAATAAAAATATGAAGTGAGCTACATATGAACACAGTTAAATACCATATGGTACATGTTCCTTTTTATGCTCACATTATACTACATGAAGCGAAAAAAGAGCTTTAATCAAAAAAACGAAATGTGTTTGTGCAAATTATTTATGTTCGCCTTTGAATGCATAATATTCCATGCAAGACTTGATTAGGCAGTAATGGCCTGTTTATAGGTGTAACATAGATTATCACTAATATACAGTGGTCGACAAATCACCAAAAAATCTACTCGCCGAACAAAAAAATCTACTCGCCACCTAGTACCACACGTGTGCTGCTTGGGCCAATAGGAGCTCGCCACGATGTTAAATCCACTCGCCCAGGGCATGCAAATGTATAGGTTTGTCGAACACTGCTAATATATATATATATATATATATATATATATATATATATATATATATATATATTATATGTATATATGTATATATGTATCGACACATACATGAAAAAGTGAATTATGCATTTGTGTGCACAGACACAGTATAACGAAGTTATACATTACTGTGACAAAGAATGAGTGCGGGTGTGCTTTGTGGTTATGCATGTTAACCCATTGTTTGTACTAAGATTCACACATTCATTCAGCTTTGAACTATAGGGCAAAGATGTTGAATGCTTTGTAAGGTAGAAGGTTGCAGTGTGTGTTATTTGGAAGATCATTACACATAATCCCTTCATGCAGGTCAAGTTGTGTATGTTTACTCATAATGATGTCATCCACGATAGCTGAGCCAATACATGTTTCCAAACACACATAGATAGATAGATATATATAATTATTTTTGGTTATTGTAGGACAACTATATATATATATATATATATATATATATATATATGTATATATATATATATATATATATATATATATATATATAATACTGAGTTAAGTTATGGTGAGTAAAAAAAGTGACAAAAACCCTCCACAGGAAAGCAAATATGCAAATACAACTGTATGCTCATCTGCATGTCTTAGGCATGTCTGCAACCCCGCCTTTCCCCATTATCACCCAGCATACAGCACTTCCACTGCAGCAAGGGATTCTGGGAAATGACATGCAAATGAGCACACAGTGTCACTTTTTGCCTCAAAAACCATTTTTAACATGGTTCCCTATAGGCTTAAGCTTGCTGCATGGTCACAGCTTTGAGCACAGCCAGGGTTAAGGTGCATACCCAGAAAACCACCCACAGACAGCTGTTTCGACCTTAATGGGTCTCATCAGTGTGGGGTTGATTTTAACTGGGTATGCAAAGAGGCTATGGGATAGGCTATACCATAATACTGAGTTAAGTTATGGTGAGTAAAAAAAAGTGACAAAAACCCTCCACAGGAAAGCAAATATGCTCATCTGCATGTCTTAGGCAGGTCTGCAACCCCGCCTTTCCCCATTATCACCCAGCATACAGCACTTCCACTGCAGCAAGGGATTCTGGGATATATTTATATATATATAGATAGATAGATAGAGAGAGAGAGAGAGAGAGAGAGAGAGAGAGAGAGAGAGAGAGACATATATACAGATATATATGTAAGTATGCTTATATTGTGAAAAACTATACGTTTCTGCGGAAATATAGATAAGAACTGTAACATACGACACGCGTAATACAGTAACATTTGTCACCTGCTGGAAATTGAGCCGAATAAATTCCGATATCTCTGTCCCCTTCCAAACCCTCCACGACGACAGGAAGAAATTTTTCCCGCATCTGCTCCTCCAATGGAGTTAAGATTAGAGCTTGTGCTGGCGGCCCACCTCCAGTGGCAGAAGCATGCTTCCGTTGTGCTTGTATTTTTTTCTTTAAGTTTGCCCTGATATCATCGAATCTCTTCCAACAAACGAGCAGTTTCCTAAACTGCTACCTGTTCCAAGAGATACCAAACATGCTGGTTTAGGTTGAATATGTGTAGCACATGAGCATTTACGTGTAAACATACAAATCTAAGGAAGCTTGCATGAATATTGTATGAACTTTGGCAAACTTTTTAGACTGATTGTTATGGTCGTTATAAAGCATGAAGGAATATGTGTGTAACAATTAACTTTAATTGATAGATATTAGAGAATAATAGTTTGATATTAAGACATCTCACATGACCTAGGATAACATGTCTTTGAACAATCAATGCAAAGATAGACTTACCTAGTAAATGCCCATACAGAGAGTCATAGTGCTCCAAAATCCCTGTGACAAGAACTCTGTTTTCCTCTTCATTGAAACGAGGATTACGTGGCCGCTCCAGACGTTTCCTCCAAACACGTGCAGCCCCAGAGCTTGGCTGCTGCTGACTGGACTCTCCTTCTTCCAATGGAAGAGACTCCAAAAGCGGGCCACCACCAACCACCCCACCACCAGACACACCAGCAGCACCAGCAGAAGACACCCCACCAGCACCAGCAACAGACACCCCATCAGCACCAGCAACAGACACCACAGCAGCACCAGCAACAGAGCCACCAGCAGCACTCGCACTCACAGCAACACCACTCGCACTCGCAGCAACAGCACTCCCCTGAGTCCTACGTTCACTCAGACGTGTACTCACACCACTACCAGTACCACTCACACCAGCATCACTCTTCCCACGCCTTTCGGCCATACCTCTAGCACTCACAAAGAACAGAAAAGAAATTTAAAGACAATCGCACTGAACACTTACAAAGTGAAAACAAGACAAAGATGTAAACAAAACAACACAGGACAAACCTCTCACAATACACCACAACTGTCTCAGTCAATATGAAATATGTAAATCGGACAGCTCTGTGTGTCTCTCTCTCTCTCCCAACAACACAGAGAATGAATAAAAATACACGCTGCCTTTAAATGGTCCGCTCAATCAAAAACATGCTTGCTTCGGCAGATTCAGCAAGAAGTTTCATTGGCGAACCTAACACCACCCCGCCATGCACGCCGATACACCTGTGTGTGATCGGCAAATCATCGGCAGAGTGGGACCAAATGTTTTTGGCTTGATTCAGAAGGGATTCAGCACTTATTGCATACAGCGAGGGAAAATCGGCAGAATCATGCCGATAAGGAACACTTGGCGAGAGGACTTTTTCGGCGCTTACTGCATAGAGCCCATAGTCTTTATGTCCAATTGATCCCTGTGCCGGTTCAAATGGGCTGTAACCTAGTTCAGATGTATAAATGCTGCAACAAGATGAACAGAGAGAGAAAGGAACATAGCGCAATCTGTCTGGTCACTCACAGAATTAAGTGTCTCTTATAAGAATTTACACTTGCAATGAACCATATTGAGGTCACTTATTCAACATACACGACTTGTCCTTCAAGTAACCTCCATATGCTTACAGTGACTGTGAGGGTACGGAACTTAATTAACAAAAAGCCTCAACCCCCTGATTAAAAATGTGTGAAAGTATCCAAAATGCAGTCGCAACTTAAAAAAAAATTCCCCAAAATTTTATTTCTGGCAAAACATATTCTTAAGCTTTAAGATCACACATTTCCACCATTAATGACAGAGAGTGAGAGATAGCGAGAGAGAGCGAGAGAGAGCGAGAGAGAGCGCAAGAGAGAGATAAATCTTCACAAACACTTTCGAGAATGTACAAATGGCTTTCAAATACTGTTTCCTTCCAACACACATTGTAACCATTTTTTCTGCAATGCTAATTTGTACATGTAGGCCTTACACAGTAAAGTTATTCTGTGTAAAAAGTGGCAAAACACCCAAAGTGCAGCACTTAAATATATCTTTCCTTACGTTTCCTGTTCATAATTCAAGGTTTGAACCAGGGGGTTTCCGGAGCTGAACTGCGATAATTTTAGCTCCGTGGACCCCCGCTTCCAGAGATACTTACCTTCATAGGGATGCCAGTTTTTCTGCAGAGTTTAAAGGTCCAGGTCACACAAGCCAATAGGAAGCCATGATGGATGACATCATGACTTCCTATTGTCCAGCCCGACACGGGACATTTTATGTCGCCATTATGTTAGGCACACTGTTTCTCTAACCGCAGAGATACCGACACCCTAACAAAGGTAAGTATCTCTGAAAGCAGGGGGTCCCGGAGCTAAAATTAACACACTTCAGCTCCAGAGACCCCCTGCTTTAATCCTGTAATAAAAATAAATATATATTATTAAAAAAAAAATTAAGTTAGCCCGTATTGCTGCTTTAAGGGTTTTTCTGTTGTACTGTATTAAGCAACTAGTATTCGGAAGCCCCGATTAAGAAAATAAAATAGCAAAGCAACCTTCAGAGGCAACTGTTCTGCCCATTCAAGCCTGTAAACTTGGCCCAATTCTTTGACTTGTAATGTGAAGTTCCATAGAAACATAGAATGGGATGGCAGATAAGAACCAATTGAACCATCAACTGCAGTGTGCCCCTTTTCCTATTGGCTGTAAAACCTCCAACCCTAATTGATTCTTGGCTTTCTTTTCCATGAAGAAGTACTTCCTCACATTGTTCCTAAGTCTGACACTCCCCAGCTTCAAAGCATGACCTCTTTCTCTAGCACTTCTCTTGCTCTGAAATATGCTTCCCTCCTGTACTTTGTAGCCACCCTTCCCTTTTTTTAAAGTGTTAATATCATATACCCCCATGTCCTTCTCTCCAAGCTGTTCATACAAACGTCCTTCAGTCTTTCCTGATGTAGTCCTTTGTGCACAGTATCTAATTTATTTCTGTCCTTCCAGAGACTTTGGTTACTGCTTCTCCTAATCCCTCATATTTCTCCTGTACACCTCCTCCTGCTTATGCTATTGATCTTCCTCTGCATATGGCTCCTGCTGTAAAATCCTGTCCAATCGCTACCTCTTACAGGGGGATGGGGGGCATTTGGATTTATTCCCAGTCTTTTCGCTGCCTCACTCATCTAGTTGAAATACTTGTTAATGATGAAGCATCTGAACTGCTCACTAGGATACTTATATCCTAGTTGCTTTCCAAGATGCATGCAAGCAATCTCTCTTATATAGACCCATGACCCTGCACATGGAACAGCTATGCCCAATACATCCAAATCCCTAAATTCACACCACTTCTTCACCCATATGTAGCAGGGTACCCTCCCTTGCATCCTCCCTGGCAGTAGTCCCGTCGCTCGGGAGGGTTTGTGTTTGTTGCGTCGGCCATATTGTGGTTGGCACAGCCACATAAATATGGACTGTGTGTAAGGCAGTGGCCATCTTGAGGTTGGCACTGCAGTAAGTGGAGGTCCTGTCATTCAGAATTTCCTCCGCGAACTGGAGGCGGTGTGCTCAGTTCTGATCGCGAACTGGAGGCGGTGTGCTCAGTTCTGATGGAGCTGGCGAAGGGAGAGGTGGTGTCCGGGGAGCTAGTCAAGCCCCCTGAATTAGGCCAGACCCGTTCCCCATAGGCCCCAGCTAGTTTCCGCTACACCATAGTGGAGTACTGTAGGGCTGGCCAATAGTAAGGGATTTGCCCCCTTAGTGTGTGGAAGATCCAGCATAGCAGACGGAACTGCAGCAGAGGATTCCCCAGGCCTGGTGGAACGGCCGTGCGGTACTACCGGACGTAAGGCGAGAAGGAATTTTGTCTGAGGCCCTGCATCGTGGGATCACGGATGTGGCCTGTCTGAGCATACCCGAGTACCCAGGAAGGTACCCACGTGCACCATCACCACACGGGGAGGGTAGCGCTGTCCTCAGATATATCTTTGGGAGGGATTGTTCTGCTGGACACTGGGTTCTAGGTGCCTAGGCACCCTCAGTACTTTGGGGGGACAATTGCTATTGTAATTACCTGTGGTTACCATTATTGTATGTATATTGTGTTACCAAGCATGCTATGGGACCATAGCAAAAAGTGTTGCATATATATTGTTTGGATTGTGGTTATTTGAGTTATACCATATAGGTATACCTGATCCCGTGAGGGAATATCCCGCCAACACTGGGATCTTCATGGTTGGAGGCGCTGCACCAGCCACCCCAGGCTCCCCAAGCATGGAGGCTCAGGCCTTTTGTAAGCTTAACAGGTTAGCACCATAACACCCGTATCAGCCAAATCTCCAGAAAGAGGAGGGAAAGGGTGTTACACATACACTAAAGTCTCTGATGTGGAGTCCTGCTTTCCCCATCGCTGTATACTGGCAACACCTCTGGAAAAGCCATTGAAGATGTTATTTGCCTAAGAGTTTTCCCTAACTCTCTAAACTCCTCCTGCACTACCCTAACTTAATCCCTAGCAAGGTCATTCGTTCCTAGGTGGACAATGATATCTATCTCTCATCTTCCTGCCTTAATTCCCAGAATGCCCCTCCTCTCCCTCTATGCTCTTTCTGCTTGTCCTTTACATTCATGTGAATATGCCTGTAAGATGAACCGCCTTTAATAGGCCTGTGTTGTTTTGACATTTTTATATTTTTGTTGCCTCTAGAGTTAAGCTGCTTTTTTTTTTTTTGCACCACGTAATCTCTTGTGTTCCTTCTGTATTTTCTCCTTTCATCTTTTCTCAATGAAATTCCATAATGTTTATTTTGTCAAATCGCTTTCTTTTTTACATAACTTCTATCATATCTAAAAACTATTCCCACAGAGAATAATTCACAGGGTAGCGCCTCCGGCATAAGAAGCTCTTTGCTTCTTCCTCTCGTGCCTTGTTTGCTGGGCTTCATTTCCCCTTGCTTTGCAAATACTAGCGCCTGTATTGAGTGCACACGGTAATATGACAGCTATTCCCCAGAACAGGAGCTGAAGGCAATTATAACTGATAATGAATAAGTATTTTCTTTCTATACTTTACTATTAAAAACATTGTTAACGCCATAGCTGATGAAAGGACCAAATCACACTGCAGAGTAGTCAAAAGGAAAACTGGTTTAAACTAGCAACAGTTACCAACTTTATTTTGCTCTGTATCACCGTACTTATTCACAGTAATTGTTATTTGCATCAACAAAATGTTGCACCCCATTTATTAAGGTAAAATGTGTGTGTGTGTGTGTACACATACAGTATACACACCTGTGATGAATAGCTCCTAAAACAACATCAATTATTCCCCTTTTGAACAACACTATTAAAATAATGCCAATTTTGCTTAGAGGCCACACTAATATATAACACTAATATACACTTCCAATGCAACAATACGTGGGTAAAACATTTCATGTTAATGCTTTACCTAGGAAAAATGGTGTAGCACATAGCGACGGTTGACCTACGATATTTTCTAGTAGCTCGTGAACTGTATTGTATGTGAAGCTTGTGTTTCCTAAAGGTAAAGCTTGTGATATTAATCATTCATAGGTTTTAAATTATACCCCTAATCATTCTCCCCAGGTGAACTACGATCAACAAAGAGTAGTGGAGCTCCCCTCTGTGAGCTTCAAGGGTTAATGTCTATAAGGGCTCATCGTGAATTCAAAGTTACATATTTAATCACTCCGCTTCTGATAAGATATGTGATAAGGAGTGGGAGGAGTTATGTGCCATCTATAATAAGAAAGATTCAGTCAACTAGTGCTGGGGTTCTTCCAGGGTTCTTCCGTTATTCAGATATTAAAGTTATGTTAATATTTGTTAGTAAATTCTGCAGCAATTACAAGTTGCAGACTGACCCAGTTAGGGATTAGCTAACGAAAGAATGTATTATTGTGACAAAGACTACCCTTCCATCATGAGAAACAGCCTGATGGGGATGTGGGGACAACACGCGAATGCCATGAATGTATACAGTACCTACAGCCCAGGAACAGATCCAAGTCTACATAATTATTATCACCCATCAGGGCTCGGCTCGGGGGGGGGGGGAGAGGGAGAGCGGGCTCGGCTCGGGATGGGGGGGGAGAGCGGGCTCGGCTCGTGGGGGGGGAGAGTGGGCTCGGGGGGAGAGCGGGCTCGGCTCAGGGGGGGGAGAGCGGGCTCAGCTCGGGGGGGGAGAGCGGGCTCAGCTCGGGGGGGGGAGAGCGGGCTCGGCTCGGGGGGGGGGAGAGCGGGCTTGGCTCATGGGGGAGAGCGGGCTCGGCTCGGGGGGGGAGAGCGGGCTCAGCTCGGGGGGAGAGAGCGGGCTCGGCTCATGGGGGGGAGAGCGGGCTCGGCTGGGGGGGGGAGAGCGGGCTCTGCTCGGGGGGGGAGAGCGGGCTCGGCTCGGGGGGGGGAGAGCGGGCTCGGCTCGGGGGGGAGAGTGGGCTTGGCTCGGGGGGGAGCGGGCTCGGCTCGGGTGGGGAGAGTAGGCTCGGCTCGGGGGGGGGAGCGGGCTCGGCTCGGGGGGGGAGAGCGGGCTCGGCTCGGGGGGGGGAGAGCGGGCTCGGCTCGGGGGGGGGAGAGCGGGCTCGGCTCGGGGGGAGGGAGAGCGGGCTCAGCTCGCGGCAGGTGGTGGAGAGTGGACTCGGCGGAGGGAGAGCGGACTATGGGGAGGGAGGAGGAGGAAAGCAGCCGCCGCCGCGGGACGCACAGTGAGTGCCGGCGGGCCGCATGCGTGTTGTGCAGGCCTGCTCTATGCAGTATCATTAGAGTACACAACAGAATGGAATTTGTCTATTTCCTTTTAGCATTCATACTTGTTTACTTATATAATTAGTGCATATAGCATAATTATAGTAAATAGCATGTACACATGCCATTTAGAAATTGAGTTAGCAAACCACATTCTAATTTGCGCATACTGCACATATTATTTGTAATGAATAGAAAACAGTGAAAATAGACAGAGCAGAGGTTTGGTATTTGCTATTTATGCAGATTTGGTACCCTTTACTGAATTTGGCCCTTATTTCTGTTTCACTTACTGAGTTGTCCAAAGCTAGCTCATAAATTAATATGAATAAGGGTTTCATATACTGTAAGATGTCACACACCAGGAATGAATGGTAAATGTGTGTTTAGAAAGGTGATTTTATATTTGTTTAGTTGCGAATTTAAAAAAAAGTAGCCGTACTTCACTTGTATGATCTCTACTGTTACATAAAGTTGTTATTATCATAGAAAATAGCATTCATAAAGGGTGTGTTCACACCCTTTGCTCTGGATTTACTTAGCGCTTTGTACTGTACAGTATATCAAACAAGCTTTGTTTAATTCCATATCAAATTATGCCTTAAGCCATTACTGCTCCTCTTTATAACTTGTGCCTGTTTGTCTGTGCCCAATTGACAAAATGTCCAGTTAAGCACATGATATCAAGCACTGAGAACTCAAAGTAGCAGAAATGAGTCACAAAAAGTAATCATTCTTCTGGATGCCTTTTGAGAATGCCAAAATGATTAAGGGCTATAAAAAGGAAAATATTGCACAGGAATTAAGGACTTAAGGGGTGAAGCTATTTTCAACATGCAAATAAAAATTTTGTGATCTTGTCCTCTGATTACTCTTTTACTGATATGACATTATCTATTATTTGCAAATACAGTTGTGCCAATTTTTTGGGAAATGTCACTGCAATCTGAAGACATCATATGAAATACACACTCCGTTAACTCAGGGCTCATAATGTCATGCTATCAAAATCAGTAACAAGCGTTAGGTTCCCTGAGGTTAATGTGAATCCACAAAGCTAAATATATGCAAAAACAACAGTCATTAGTTATTTCGTTAGAATAGGATTAACAGCATGTCAAGTTTGCACTGCCTCGTGTATTGTAGTTTAACATGACTCGCATTACGCCTGTCTTACCTAAAAGTGGCATTCCCTTCCTGCAGACCCTCAAATATGAGTTTTGGGGAGAGATAAACTATTGTTACTTAAGAGTCCCAAGTGCTATATATATCCCCTCAAACACACCTTCAAGCAACACACGGAGAGACTCCTGTGCACAAAATGGACCACACATGGGAGATATGCTAAAATTAGTCATTAAAATATACTTTTATCATATATCCTAGGTATCTCAGATTAAGTAAATAACAGAGTTTTGTGTATCTGGGCCTCAGAGTACTATACAGGTGCGCCGACGAGTATTCTAAAACTTGCCTTGGAAAATCTGGAGCTATCACCAACAAGATCCAGGTACATGCTGAGTACATGCTGAGTACATGCTGCAATGCAAACATTTCAGTGACATTTCTGCAGAGACTAATGGCCCATCGGATTAACATGGCAGGGGTCTCTGGCAGTCCCATTCAGTTTGAATGGGACTGCCAGGGACCCCCGCTGTTAATCCGATGGGCCATTAGTCTGTCTGCAGAAATGTCACTGAAATGTTGCAGCATGTACCCAGCATGTACCCAGCATGTACCCAGGATGTACCTGGGTCTTGTTGGTGATTGCCCCAGATTTGTTTTAGAATACTCGTCGGCACTACAGTATGTGTTCTACATACACCATGATATTCTGAACAACTAGGACCGAGCAAAAGACTTTTATATATCATCTGTCTATCACAGCAAGACAACATTATAGATCTTACTGCTGATGCTGAACTGATGTATTCCTACACCTCTAGTCTCCTTCTGTCATTCCACCCTCATCGTGCTGCAGTTCCTATCAAACTTGATTATTGTACTTGATTATGTCCATCAATCCCTTGGCTCAAAAAAAAAAACCTCACAGGGGCTGCTGTGGTGGGCAAACATACAAACTCTCTTCCATACCTTCCTAACTCCCTTACTCTCCTTCACACCCTCACTACCAGAGAGGAGACAGATTGAAGTGGTATCCAATTCATGGTCTATGGTGCAGAGAAACACAATTAAGGGTTCCTTCTGCTTGATCTCCATCCCTGGAGATTCTACATTGAATGGACAGAACACTATTTGAGGCGCCCAGTGTGTCCTATTAGACAGCTGTTATAGCTGATCTTATTGAATCATCGGACCTAACATGTATTACAGAGACTAGGCTAGATGAAAACTCAGTCCCCATTTTACAAGCTGCTGTTCCAACAAATTATTCTGTGATTCGCTGCTCAAGACAAAAACGTAGGCGAGGAGGTGTGGCAATCTGTTTTAAAAAAACCTTGAAACTTAGGACCCTTCCAGTGGGGCTAACTCAAACATTTGAGTGTATTGCTGCCCAGGGTGCGACGGGTATGGAGTTTAGAGTCCTTCCCATCTACCACCCTCTTAGAGATGGGAAGGTATTTCTACAGGAAATTGCAGACCTCATTGCTGGACTAGTCCCAAATGGCTTATTTTAGGAGATTTCAATTATAAACTCTCTCAATTTGGTCAAGACCTCCCCCACACAATGAATGCTCTGTGCTTCACACAGCTTGTGTGTCTTGTTACCCATATAAGTGGACACACACTTGATCTTGTTTACCTGACCGGGTTATAAATCTCCGACCTAACAATAGACCCCGTTGTCTGGTCAGACCACCACTCAATTTTGTTCTCAATCACAGCACTCCCACCCCCCAAATAGGCCCTCTCCTGTGGAGGTGACCAGGTATCAGCCATTGAGGTATGTGACCCCCAGAGCCTGATGGTAAACATGGATTTCTCTGACATATTAAGTGCCTTCGTGGATCCCAGTACTCTTGTCAAATACTACAATAGAGATTTGGGGGCTGCAATTAATACTATCGCTCCTGTTTATATACGACCCCTCACCTCACACTTCCACACCTCTTGGTTTGATAGTTCTATTAGGGAATTGAAGAAGAAAGGTCGCAGGCTTGAACAAAACTGTTGGAAGTCTTGCATTGTTGAGGACAAGCTGAAACTGATTGACCACATCATGAAATACCAGTCCACAATTAATAGTAAGTCAGAGTTCTTGTCACGTGAGATCATGGCAGTGGACAATAGACCAGCTTAGCTTTTCCACACCATGGAGAGGCTCTGCAAACCAGCATGTCTGCAGTCTGGTGAAGGCTTTTTTACAGTCCCGTTGTGATGATTTTTCTCTCTTCTTCTCTGATAAAGTAGCATCCATCTGGGATGGGGTCCCGACTGTACTATGTAATAAGTGTCAGGGTTCAAGGCATGAAAATGCAGGCTCTTTTGCTTTATGAACTAGCTTTTAACATCTGGATGTAGAAGACCTTGGGCAAACAATCCAAGGGTTGCACACACTGCAGGTGATCTGGACCCAGTCCCAACATGCTTTCTCTTAGGCGGTGTTGATGCAAATCGGCCAGAATATTCCTGCTCTTTGCAGAGAAAGATCTTTCCCGAACAGCTGAAGGAATCAGTCATCAGACCTTTTCTAAAAATGCCTTCATTAGACCTGGATTGCATGGCTAATTACAGGCCTGTGTCAAACCTTCTTTTCATAGGGAAGGTTATTAAAAAAAGTGGTGGCAAGTCAACTGGAAAGCTGTCTATCAAGCCATGAAACGTATGACCTATTGCAGTCAGGATACGGAAGACGACATACACTGGCGACACACTTTATTCGAGCTCGGCTAGTCCCACGAATTCGGGTATTCCCGGGTGTTTTGAGGTTTGTGACTGTTTTCTGCCCGAGTGCATTGGGTTATTTTCCAGGCAGGGATTGAAGCATTTTATTCCCGCTGGCTGCAATACTGCACAGTATATATATATATACTGCATTACAATTCATGAATTTATGCCATCTGGTAGACACGCGAAGCATTGCAGCCTATTAAATCCTAATCATTATCATTTAACAGATCAGCCGCCCGTCAGCCAGGCATGAACCCAGGCTGGGAAGGCAAACGCAACGGGGCTTGTCAGAGGTGAGGAGCGGCGCATCCCAGGTATCTGCCAGGTACATACTGGGTATTTGCTCGAATAAAGTGTGTCGGTGCAGTAGTACTGAAACAGCTATGGTTCGTGTTCTAAATGATCTACTGATGGCGAAAGACAGAGGTGACTGTTCGATCTGAGTACTCCTTGACCTTCGTGCAGCATTTGATACTGAGGACCATGGGATCTTAATGGAGAGCTTGAAGGATTTCTATAGTCTGTTTGGCACAGTTATCAGCTGGTTCAGATCCTTTCTCCCTGGCAGGTAACATAGAGTATCTTCAGTAGTGTACTCCTCTGCACCAATGTCCCTGTAATGTGAAGTGCCACTGGTTTCTATCCTATCTCCTACATTGTTTGCAGTGTACATGGTGCCACTACTGTAGGTGACATAATCAGATGGCATGGTCTGGGTTATCACTGCTATGCAGATGACACTCAACTTGTCCATTGCACCAGGCACTAAGGACCCATGATCAGTTTTCATTAGATGTTTATTTGAGCTCCTAGTGTGGATGAGTTCCAGTTGGTCGAGGTTAAATCCTGATAAGACAGAAGTGCTTGTGGTGGATGCTCAGCATCGGAAAAGAACAAGACTGCAGCTACAGTAGGTCAACACACTGGCCTTAAGCTTGGGAGCTCCCAGCTACTAAACTGAATCCGTGTGTGAAATATAGGTGTTGTCCTTGACAGTGATTTGACCCTTAAATATCAGGTGTCCGCCATGATTAAATCTTCAGTCTTCCACCTATAGGACACAGCTAGGATTAAGCACTTGATCCCCTGAGAGGATCTTACTATGCTTGTCCATGCCTTCGTTTCCTCACGCCTGAACTTCTGGAATGCACTCTACCTGGGTCTTCCCAAAAAAGAACTGCACTGCCTGCAGCTGGTGAAGAATGCTGCAGCCAGGTTGTTAACTAACCATACCCATTCTTGTTCTCTCTTCTCTGCACTGACTGCCTGTAAAATGGCAAATTTATTTCAATATTGGCTCGTTGACATTCAAAGCACTACATGACCAGGGTCCCAGATATCTAAAAGAGCTAGTTCCCTACACTCCCATTCACTTAATTCGATCTGCAGGTGAAGGACTCCTAACAGTTCCCATAATGTCCTTGACTTCCTTTTGGGGCCTGAGCTTTTAGCCACGCTGCTCCCACTCTTTGGAACAGTCTGCCTCATACAGTTCGAGTGGCCCTCTCTCTGGAAATCTATGAAAACAGGTTCAAGAACTACCTGTTTACCAAGTCATTTAATTAATGAACCACAACCTGTCCGGTATTTATTAGCTACAGTACCGTCCCATCCTGTATTGTATCTTTCCTTGTGTTTGGATTCGTTTATAACCTTAAATGTTTTCTTCTTTTTCCTAGTTTGTGACTGTGAAGTGCATTGAGTCCCATTGGGAGAAAAGTGCTAAACAAATAAAGGACTTATTATGGTGCTTAGTGGTAAAATTAACGTCTAACAATGCAAAGATACAAACCCACAAACACATAATTTGGGAGTGGGAGTATATTGATTAAGTTACCAATAGTTCAAGAAGTATGGCCACAACAGGGGACTGAACCTGAACTGTATTGTTATGTAATTCATTTCCTTTATTTACAAATGATACAAGTACTGTTCTGTGTCTATAGTTATTAACTATATCTGAGGTTATTTACTGCAATTTGTTGTGTCCTGGTAAAAATGATCTCTTGTGGTAAATAGCACATTTCTTTATAGTTGCATTACCTCTTGATGGTATACTCCTCACCTGTACGTTGGTTTGTTAAAATGACCTAAACAGGTGCTATAACCCCTTCTAGACACGGAATATGACAACCCAATATGACACAGAAGTAATAATATGTTTATATCTGGGGGAGGGAGGATAACATCCTCCTTTATTAGAAAAACCTTAGATATTAGGGTTAAAGCAGTAGCATAAACCACTTGTCTTTAGTCCATTCTCTTGTATTTTGTCTAATTCATGGAAATAAAGTCTTGTTTTATATAAGCACGTGTACATTATTGAGAACATGCAAATTGTAGTGATACACATGATTCTTTTCACATGTGGCTACCATGAGACATATTGTCTTTTATAGGGTACTGTTGGATACATTAGACAAATACTTGGTACCTTATCAGTAAAGAAAAATATCAAGCTGTATGGGAAGCAACAGCAAGTATGGGCTACTTTATAGCTAATAAATAGAAAACGATGATGACCAAAGCAGAAACAGCACCCACGCCCAGGCCTTGCAATTGGAATGTCCAGTTGGCTACCACTACATTTACTAACGATATGTGAGAAGTCTTCTAGAACCTCTCTATGGAGATATGTACACTGTGCAAGGTTGTATAATTTATAGGATATTCCTTATATTGAACAATGTGATGCAACTAGAAAGAAGTTACACTCTATACTATGGAAGTTGTGTTATTAAAAAGCTAGTCTTTCTCATTCCTATATTTTACTGCTTTATAAACCTGCAAAGATAAATATAGTCTGCTCGCACCAGGTGGTCTGGACTTGAAACGACCCTTCAAAGCTGAAACCCCAACATGAGCTAAGCATGCTGCGATGTTTAAGGTTTGAGTTATGGATGATTTCTGAATTATTTTAATATATTAAATAAAAAATTAATACCATTTTCCATGGATACTTTTATGAGGACAACATACAGAAGAGACCACGAGTATTCTAAAGCTTGCCTTAAACTAGCCCGGTTACATTCTGGGTATGTGCTGGGTGTAACCTGGCTGGTTTAAGGCAAGTTTAACTGCATTGACTAATGACCCATAGGATTAACACAGCAGGGGGCTGTTTGAATGGGACTGCCAGGGACCCCGCGCTGTTAATCTGATGGGCCATTAATCAATACAGAAATGCTGGGTCTAGTTTAAGGCAAGTTTAAGGCATGTATACAGCATGTACCTGGGTGTACCTGGGTCTTTTTGGCGATTGCCACTGGTTTGTGTTAGAATAACCGTGGGCACTTTAGTAACTTACACACGATCATCATCATCATCTATTTCTTGCGTAAAAACGCTCCTCCACTTAAGGGGGCATTGCAATACTTTCCAGTTAATCAAATTAAAATGATAAGCAATTGTCTTGTTAAACAGTAAAAGCCAGAAGGAAGAGGTAAGTCTTACACCGATCCTGAAACAGTGGTTAGATAGATATATACCTGAGGTCTGGCGGTATCGAGTTCCAGACCTCTCAAGAGGCACACGAGAAGACCCGCCCACCCAACGTAGGGTGCAGTAACCTTGGCATGAATTGGGGATCCCCCTGTGGACAACAGATCATAGCCAGTATCCCTCTGCGGCTTCACACGAGGCTGCAGATAGGCAGGGTCTTGACCTTGCAAGGTTTTAAAGGCCATTACGGCCAACATGAACCGAACCCGGAAGATCACTGGAAGCCAGTGCAAATCACGTAAGATGTGAGTGATATGCTCAAAGCGAGAAATACGTCTCAGGATCTGAGCTGCAGCCTATGTAAGCTGGAGCCTATGCATCAGGCACACCATTGGTCTGTGCAGTTTGCTGTTTAGTGTTTAAAAGCCTGCAATCACAATGTCTGCTACCATGACTGGTTTCAGAAGATCGGAGAAAGGCTTTAAAAGTTATGCATTTTATTCAAACCTGCAAAACTGCAATCAAAAGAATAGTGGCTCATCATGAATCAGCAATTTACCCAATAATGTGCTCTACTTCCATATGCTGGGGAATACTTGTGTAGCCCCTTTTCCCCATGTCTAAGATGTGTGCTGAGTACCTGTTTAGCGTACAGGAGGCCTAATCCTCTGTCACTGGGAGCCTGGGGTGATTGCCTGGGAGCCTGGGGTGATTGCGTTCTCTCTGTTTACAGCTCCTCCACCTGCAAGGGATCCTTGCGCAGCTGGATAACCCCTCACAGGACCTAATACAGCCAGATAATAGATATACACACACGGTATAATGAACTTATCTTTACTGATGTGGCCATGTCCCCATGGGTCCCCATCTGTCCCTTACCTCCCGCTGCGGCTGCGACCGGCAACGGAGGCTTGGGAGATTGCGGGGAGGGCTGACGTGGTTTGTGAGGCCGTTAGGGATGCGAGCGCATCGCCGGAGCTCTGCGGTGGAGCTAGTGCCCAGGGCACCGCCATCTTGCTTGCACGCATGCACCATCAACATTGCGAATGCGCGGATAGGTCCCCGGTGCGGTGGCCATTACACAGAGGCACACGCATGCGCAGAAGGGGTATAGGAGCGGCAGCCATGTTAGGCAAAGCCCCGCAGGGGAACTACAGTCCCCAGCAGCCCCTGGTGCTGTTTGATCAGGTGCTACACAGCAGCCAATCGTGCTCCTGGATTCCGCTGCAACCAGAGAGATACATTTGGCGCACTGAGGAGACCACGCTAGTCAGAGCTGGGACAAGGTACAGTAGGGAGAGGGTGTATGTGCAGGGTGTTTGTGGCCCTTGCACTAGGCAAGACCCCCTTATAGGCCCCAGCAAGGTCCTGACTCCCCTGTCAGTTTGTAGCTGCTATAGGGACAGGCCCCTTAGACAGAGAGACTGTCCCACATAGCCTCATTAGTGTCAGGGACACAGCAGAATGCCACGCAGCAGTTACGGTGGTGCTCTGGGACTGGACCACCACCGCAAGGCTAGAGACCTCATCACGGTGGGACACTCCCACCGGATACCACTTCACGTGGAGGTGGACACCTTCGCTGACGACGACAGCATGGGACAGACTGTTCTCTTCTGTTGGTGAGACCAGGTGCAGTTATCCCCATCTACAAGTGAACCAATAGTAACACTTCTTGTGGGCAGCGCCGTCACACATACATTGGGTGGGTTGGCTCCTGTGGACACCGAGTGGTTAGGTTCCCAGGGCACCTCAGTACTTTGGGGTAAACTCCACCGGGGTGTGGACACAGTGATTGGGGGCACGGCCCTGTGAGTGGTTATGTTATTATTATTATTCTGTGTTCAGTAAACTTGTTAAACCATACCAGTGTGTTTTTCTTACATTGTGTCCTGTGACGGGGTTATCCCACACTCTCACAGGTGGAGGCGCTGTCACCATGCAATCCAGGTACACCCTGGCCTTCCAGCAGGGGAGGTTCAGGCATCATGTGAGCCACAGGTAAAGCACCACACACTCAGTAGCCGCCATATCTCCCATAGGGTGGGGGAAACTGCGCTACACTGACATAACTAACAATACAATAATCATGCATGGTCCCACAGTGCAATACCCACACCGTAACGCCACCCCGTTGAAACCCCCAAAGGATGAAGGTGCTTGGTCACCTAACCACCATGGTGTCCACGGAGTCAGGCCCACCCAAATGTGTGTGTGGAGTTGTGCTACCCACTGTGTATAGCCGTTGGTGCACTTAAGATACCTTCCTGTTCTCAGGCCAGACCAGGCCGACTTGGCTGATGGATCCACTGAACCGCACGTGGTCCCACGCTGCTGGATCCTCTCTTGTGCTTGTCCACAGGCATCCGCCTCAGGAGGGAGCTCCCACTGGTGTGTGTCCCTTTTAAGTGTCAATTAGGATTGCCTGGTGTCTGGTCCCAGACCACAGGCCATGCACACAGCATAGCGTCCATCACCGGTATGCTAATGCTAACTGGCTGAATGCTACAGGGGAAGAGTCCCTATCTACAGACTTTCCCCACAGCACCCACAAGCTGAGGTGATTCTGGCCTAGCTGGGACCTGGGGGGTAAATCTGGCCTTGTCTGGGAGATACCTGCACCCTGGTGGGGTCCTCACAAGTGTGCCAAATATATCTCTCTGATGTTCCGTTGATGTATGAGCCCTAGTGCAGTCCATGTGTCTAGCAGCCCCTGGAGCTGCTGAGGACATGTAGTCCCTGTGCGGAGCCTGTTCTAAGAAGGCCGCCGCTCACGGTCATACTGCGCATGCGTGAGGCGTCCATTGTGCATGTGCAAGTATCCTCAAGATGGTGGTGCCCTGCAGCAGCATACACCGCGGAGCACCGGTGACCCGCTCTCCCTGCAGCCCTCCTGGAGCAGCCCCCACCTAGCCGGTCCCTTTGCACCTATGCCGGCTCCGCCGCCACTCCGGGGGCACCCGCCACTTCCCTTCAACATCCCCCACGCACCGAGGACCAGGAGGTAGGGGTCCTGGCTACATCTGTTTCTATTTGATCCTCATGGCATGCTGTGTTTGGAGTTCTTACCAGTCATGTTACATACACAAAGAGCAGATCAGGATAGATTCATCAAGCACCGTTACGGTTTAGCACGATTTATCCAGAAAACCTAAACTTCCTCTGACTTGAGTGAAAGTTAACGCCAGATTGAGTGTGCTCAATTATACCGGTGCTTAATTAGTTTGCCCCATGGATGCTTAATGAGTGTCAGTCCAAACATACTGTAGGTCTTAAGTGCCATCATCAGGGGTCCACTAGTTATTTTATTTTTTTTGTTCTAACCTCGAAGTATGTTTTTTCACTTCCCCGTAGAAGTGTTTTTTTCTACAGAGACGGAAGATGTACTTTTTACCTTGGGAGAAGATGCTATCTTACCACATCATGACTGAATCAATCACGGTAACACAGCTGCTAGCTACATTGTTACCAAATTGTCGGTTCCTGTTGCTGTATGCGCAGAAGACTGCACTCAAGTGGACTTGCATTACAAATCACAAAAAGTAGTTTATTGTATCAGATACATTTTTCGGTCCAAGCCATGGACCTTTCTCTTTCCTCCGAAAGGTCCGCGGTTTGGACTGAAACATTGATCTTGTACAATAAACTACTTTTTGTGATTTCTAATTCAAGCCCACGTGAGTGCGGTCTTCCGTGTATACAGTACTTCTCATAATATCCTGGGATTTTACCAGTTCCTGAGAGCACCCATGGCAGTACACACAGCACAAGTGCTCCTACACAGGATTCAGCTGTATTAGGAGTGCCAGTTAGTTTTGTTTCACCTAGTTGAATGTAAGCACTTACATACATTTATGTGTGTGTGTATAAATATGTATATATATATATACACATATATATATATATATATATTCTGCGTGTATATACATATACATATATCATGCCCCATACACATACATACTGTTCAGCAGATACATGCATACATGCCAACTTTTGAAAGATGCTCCTCGCGATCTCGCCTCTTCCGCAGTGTCATGATACGGATCACATCATCATGTCCCACCCCTGAGTGCAGGGACTTGTGGAATTCTATAAATCACCACGGGTCAAATTCAGCTGTAGACTGATTTTTGTTACTTAACCTTTCAGATAATTTGTCACTCCTCCAACTGAGCAATAACCATATACACTGTTTTATTTATATTTGCTGTTAGTGGTTAGTAAAATGGGTATATATTCCCCCAGTGTATCATGTTGATTTATGGCAACAACAAAAAATGACTTCCTCGTGGAGACTGTAAAGTGTTCACTCCTTAAAGGAGCTGAGTGCGTATTAACACAGTGCACAGCACTTCTGCAGAGAATGTAATGACATGTACTGTAGATTTATATTGGTCCTTATTTATAAAGTGTTTTCAGTGTGAAAGTCTTACTGGTTATGCTTTCTCCTATTTTGAGTGGCTATAATTCTTAGCTCCTTTTTTTTTTAACTTATTTCCCCCCAAAAGGCAACAATGCAAAGGGTTATAGTTACTTTCAGCAGCTCAATATAAGTACTGTACTGTATTGTGTGGTGCCATAGCTCAAAAGTGACATGTCATAATGTGTGCAAAATTATGTTGTGACTGTGATCAAGAAGGTGCGATGAGTGGTTTATTTTGTTCAAACTTTTAGAGCGGTTCAGCTTGACTACATTGGTGAAAATACTTTTTGTCCGTTTTGCCTTCATTTCAAAAGCTATGCTGCAAATGTCATTACAGTGCCCTGCCAGCAGAGGGGGGTCTAAAGAAATGATATCGTTGAATGATCTTGGAGTGGGTGAACATGAGCAACTTAGAAAGTTATATTTTGTGAACAGATGAAGTGATATTAGAAATTAGTATAGAGAAGCAATGGTTCGATAAATATCTTCCTAAAAGCAAGCGCAGACGTTTGTATTTTATTTTGACCAATCAATTGAGCATTTGCCTATCAAATGAGGACTCTTGTTTACAGTTTAACCCTCTTTCCCTTCACTATTAGCCACCCCCCTTACAAAGTTATATGGGCTTCACCTCGGGTTTGCCCTTAATGCCCCTCAAAATAGGGAGTACAGTATAACAGAAATATTCCATTATGTTTGTCCCCCCCCCCCCAACCCCCAAAAGCAATATGCAAACAAGAGTTTATTGAGCTTGTACTTTACCATCACATGCTTGCACACAATATATATCCAAGCTTCTTCCCTCTTTGTGAGGCAAGTGACAAAGAAGGCTTCATCTACGGTGGCCTTGCTCTATTTCAGGTAATATCTGATAGACTGCACTCTAATGATCAAATGTTTCTGCCCCCAAATAGTCCTTCATTAGGGAAGAGTTAGAGGCAGAAAATACATTTACTGCCATAATGCCAACTAGTGTAGAAACCTCAGCCCGAGTATTTCCGGCGATCCTCCCTTATTATAGTATGTATCTGCCGATTAAGTAATCTGCATGATGCACCGTCCTGACCCAATATGTAATGCGCCATCCAGACGCAAGATGGCGGAATTGTCCACCAACACCAGAGTTCATGAACTCTAAAAACAGCAACTAAAAGGAAACAAACTTGGAATAATAGCATAACACAAATGTTACAGATATTAGTGAAAACGAAAGAAATACCACATATCACACTCAGAAAACACCACAGCTTGCTACTAGAAGTCATAAAACGAAGGCTAGTTTACATAGAAAATATTAACTACACTTAATTTATCCGATGAGAAACTCAAAACCAAGTAGAAATATTAGCTAGACAAATATCATCGTTCTATTTAATTATGAATGTAGCCCAATATGTGATGAGATGGCTTAATATTAATGAAGAAAGAAATTAATTCACGGAAAAATAATAATAATAATAATATCACCCAATAAACAAAGTATTCGAAAATATATGGGAAATATTAGAAAAGAGAAAGATTCAAAATAAATATGTTCCTGAATGGTAGACTCACCATAATGATATGGAAATCCAAGATCAGCCATCAGTGAAGGGCGTATATGGGAACCTACAAAAAGAAAAGGAGCTCTATTTAGTATCCATAAAGCCCACTAAACACAATTCGTCATTCAGTATAAGAGGTGATAAAGTGTAAGGCTGTGTTTATAGTGGAGAGTGGCCATGCTCTCCAGCGCTGATGCTCACCTCTCGCTTACCAAGCGGCTGCTTTTCATGTTCTTGCCCCTCAGACAGAATGTGTGCTCTGGTAGGCGGGGCTTGTGTGTTCCCACCATGTCTTGGCCGCTCACCCCCCCCCCCCCCCGCGCCTGGTTCCCCGATGTCTCGGCCGCACCAACCCCGCCCCCCCAGCGGCGGCAGCAGCAGGAGGAAGCACCAAGGCAGCGGGGCTGAAGGTACGGGGGACATTCATGTCCGCTCCCCCCCCCGCCCGGTTCCCCAATGTCTCGGTCGCATACCCTCCCCCCCCACCCCCGCTGTAGTAGCAGCAGGAGGAAGCGCCGAGGAGGGAGGCAGCAGGGCTGAAGGTATGTGGGACATTCATAGGGCGCAGGGGTGTGAGAGGCGGCGGGAGGGGTGAGGGCGCAGGGGTGTGAGGTGAATATATATATATATATATATAAAGAAAAAAATGCAGTAGCGCCACTAGTGAAACAAGGTGATTAAAACAATATAAAAATAATAAAAATTGAAAAAAATATGTATATAAACAATGATATATCAATCTATAAAACATATATATATATGTAACGGCTGGACCCCCCTTGTCTGACCCACCCAATCTCACATTGGCCCGTGTGGTCTAACCGGTCCCCATTACAAGGTCGTGTGTGGTGGTGCACCTGCAAGTAACAGGACTCCTGAGTCTCCCGCTTGGTGTTATAGAGGATGGCAGCAGGACAGGTATCTGAGGTAGTGGTTACGAGTCCAACTTACTTCATGTGCAGCGCCTCCACCTCATCAGGATCTATGCTTCCGCAGGGAGATGGTCCTGGTGAGGAACTCCTTCTCGGTGGTGACTGCCACTGCAGAGTAATCTCACACTCACACAGCGGGGGTATCTTTGAACTTGGTATCTTTATTGTGGATTGGGATGTAGCAGACTGCCCCATGCAGCTGCCGGCTCTAGCCGCACATCTCTCCGTGATGTCTCTTTGCCAGGTACGCCCTCCCGTATTGAAGTGGGATTCCCTTTCTCATAGGGAGATCACCACTGCGCCAGGTCCCTGGACACAGTGTGGCTTAGACAGACTTGATTGGTCACTCTGCTACCGCTAGTTACAGCACTAGGGTCACAAAAGTATTCCTCCAATCCCTTATGCAGGAGCATACATTTTACCAGCTGCTTCACACAACTGCTGGCTAACACTACTCTAATTGACAGTGCTGTGCCCTTTATACCTCAGGGGGCAGGCGCATCTCTGATGTCACTATCCAGGGACTCAGAGCATACAGCCACTCCCTTCCTTACACAGGGCACCACACCAGGGTGTGAGGGAAAACCTCCATAACTACTGTTGGCAGGCCTGTACTTACCGGGACTTACTGCCAACAGGGAAGATGTACGCAGTCATTATTATGCATGGCTACATATATATATATATTAAAAAAATCTAACGTGCCAATAATAGTGATTACATATATAACAAAGAAAGAGAAACAAAAATGTAGAAAGTCCAACCCTTAGTACAAGTCCAGAAAAAATTCAAATAGGGAACAAGATGATAGCCAGAGATACACGGCTGCTCTCAGAAGGAATAACCAATTCCAGCAGAAATCTATAGAAAGAGAAGAACAGAGAGCGCACGTCCCATAGCGTAAAAAAGTAAATTTAATGTTAAAAAAGAGGACAAGGGGATTAAGGACACTCACAAAAGTACAAGAATTAAAAGCAGTTTGTGATATAGTCACCACCAATAGGGCAACACCGTCCTGGAACACATCAGTGGATCGATATCCCATCCGGTTCACCTCCAGCAATTTGGATGATTGAAAACGCTGTCTCTTTGCTTGTAATGCGATTTCAAGTTGTCAGCCTCAGATCAGCTCCATGCGCTCTCCGGCCGTAAAGCGCGCACTGTTGTGACGAAACGCGTCAGGGTACGTCACCACGACACTACGTCATCACGCAGTGCGCGCTTTGCGGCCGGAGAGCGCATGGAGCTGATCTGAGGCTGACAACTTGAAATCGCATTACAAGCAAAGAGACAGTGTTTTCAATCATCCAAATTGCTGGAGGTGAACCGGATCTTTTTTAACATTAAATTTACTTTTTTACGCTATGGGACGTGCGCTCTCTGTTCTTCTCTCTCTCTATATATATATATATAGGGAAAAAAAGAGGAAAAGCGCCCATTCCATGTGTAAAATCCAATAACAAAGTTTTAATATCAATAACATGACAAATGTACACTCACAATTTGTCAATGCAAATAAAGCTTTGTATGGGTAAGTCCATGCGCCAACGTGTAGCCTGCTCGCCGACCGCTTGCTCCGTCACATCAGACCTCACTGCTGCTGGTGTCACTCGGTAGATCATCCCTCCGGCAACCCAAAAGAGTAGCCTGTGGTTCCTAGCAAGTTCAGTCAGTATTGCGTAATGCGTACGACTCTCCCCCTTCCTGGCAATTGGCGTATGAGAGCTACTCCACCACCATAGCTCAGTTAGACCACGTGACCCTACGCGTTTCATCCGATACAACAGATTTCATCAGGCGGCAGCAGTAGCAGGAGGAAGCGCCGAGGCGGGAGGCTGCGGGAGGCAGCGGGGCTAAAGGTACGGGAAACATTCATAGAGCGCAGGGGTGTGAGAGGCAGCGGGAGGGGTGAGGGCGCAGGGGTGTGAGGTGAATATATATATATATATGATATATAAAGCCCCTCATATATCCAGATAGGGGAGCGGAGGGAACGGGGAGCAGAGATACCTCTCTCTCTCTGCATGTGCTGGAAAATGGCTGCTCTCTAAGCTAATTTCTGTGCTGCGCTCTGATTGGACGGCTGTGCGGTCACGTGACCGCACCTCCTCTCCAGCAAGCACAGAAACACAGATTTGCTGTCACGGAAAGCTCAGCGAGGTTCCACAAGCGTGAGCACACAAGCGGAAGCTTTCATTCAGAATGGCACCATAATATATAATGGGTCTCAGATTATATGCTAAGCGCGCCTCAGTGCTGATCAGCAAGCACTACGACACTATAAACACAGCCTAAAGGTAGAATATCTGTTCTACCTCTGTTCTCAACAGAAGGAGGTCCCTGTCAAGGACTCCAGAGGCGGGTAAAGTCCTATCAGAGCCTTAACCCTTAAGGGACAAATCAAATGTGATTGAGATTTACAGTACAATGTTGGACAATGTTGTTTTATCTACACTTTTTCCAACAACTGATTTATGTTCAATGCATCGGTCGTTCACTTTTCATTTAGTTTTGTAGGGTAAACCACAGGAAACATGTGTCAAATGATAAGTGATCCTTGTTGTAATGTTGATTTCAGCGCCCTTTTGGGAATGCATGAAGTAAGCTTCCTCAGTGTTACAGATTTTACAATTAAAACATCTATAACACCCTGCTGTAGGAGGGCTATGAAAATCTACATTTTCACCTGACAATGCTGTCCAAGAGTCCGCCGGTTTCTTTGAAAATGAAGAAGAATTTTATTTTGTGCTGTTAAGGAGGACTTGTCATTCAAATGTTTACTCAACCTTTAACCAAGAAAGCGTACAGGGTTAATACAAATAAGCAGAGGGGAGTGTGGAGGCGAGGCCTTGTCCATGCAAACTCTGGTTCCCTATATATTAATATTACACAAGAAAAGGTCACCAGCTGCCTTTGTTTAAACAATTTTTTTAATCTATATAATCAAATACTCAGGGTTTACTCTGTAAAACATGGCAGTAATATTGGTTCATTTGGAAGAGAGACTGTACCTTAAAGCCATATGTTTTTTTGTTTTTCTCCTTTCCCCTTTTTGTCCTTTTCCTTTAACTTTAAAGATGGTGCACCTGAGCAATGATATGTTTTTCCCACACCCCTGTTTAGTACATTTTGATCCTGCACCTTGAAATGTATAAATAAAGTTGTTATTTTCGTTTTTAAACAGCTTATTTATAAAAGTGTTATCCCTTCCACATAACACTCTATTGAGCCTACATTGTGCGCTATGAATAGTGTTCATTTGTAAATCAGTGCTTCAAATAAACATTCTGGTTCTATGCATGTTATGTGTTTTGGAAAAAATCTTCTAAATTGCTTTGCATTTAGTACTTTAGTTTGCAATGACATAACAGAGAGATAAAACGCAGTATAGTTTTATGCCCTGTTGATTATACTCAGCCGAATTATAATTCTTATTTCCATTATTTTCATTTGAGATTTAACAAAGAACAGACTAATAAGGTCTAAAAGCTCATTTACAGTCAAAATAAACAACTTCTATAGTGAAGGTATTAATACTAGCAAAAGTTGTTCTGCTTTACAATTTGTTCAAATTTGAATTTGTGATATGTGTTCAATTGCCAATATAACAATATTTGTACCTGCAATGACTTGTGAGAAAATGATCTCATCCAGACTTTATCAGGGGAACTGCTGTCAGGAATCCTTTAAAATATTATAAACATATTTATGCTATATTAAATCTTATGACCGATATTAAGTAGCGAGCGGGGTGGTATCGCAAATCACAGAAGAGAAAACAACACAGTACTAAGTCACATTACATGTTTGAAAGGTTACATTATATTTATGACCAATTGAATCATTTTTAGACAGGGCAGTGCCTGTTCAGAAGCAGCAAAGTAAAAAAAGTCTGGAGCTGAAGCTAAATAAGAAGAAATTCTGGAAGATTGACAGGTTTGCTGTCTCTTAAACCCCATGGAGAGTCCATAATCAAGAGTTCAGTGTGTATTAGGAAACTTTGGCCATGCCATACGGATCAAGCCAGGTAGGTGGCATAAGTTCTACAAAAGTAGTAGTGTGTTTCACGGCTATTTATTTGGTTAAAGAGCATATCTATTTATTTAGGGTGAGTAAGTGAGGATGCATTTGTGGAGTGGTGAAAGCGAATTCTCAAGTAACGGGGCATTTATCCCAGTGGTATAGCAGTATGAGAAAAGTAGATTTTTATACAACTTCTATTTGTTATTTTTCTACATTTTCACTGAAACTAGTTAAATAGACAGATATTATAAAAGATTTCCAGAAATGTGTTTAAGGATCTGCAGGCAACTTCCTCGCTGAAGAGGCGCCTTTGAATGTTGCACCTAGCATATAAAAGGACTGTTCAGTAGCTGAACCAGATATGTGTCCTTTAGCAGACAGAAAATAAACATTTGTTTCTAAACTGAATTAAATAGAAGTAGCCGTGTTAGTCCAGTTGCGATAAATGAATGAGTACTTCAGTACTTCACATACCTATTTTTTTATTTGGGCTAACAATTGGAAAAACTCTCAAATGGGCTGAGATGGGGGCTTTCAGTTTAAATACAATGTCTTTGCAGACAGATGCCGTTGCCCATCTGCTTCTGCTATGAAAATCCATGATTAAAGATGTAACAAAGCATGCTGAACAGAAACACATACAGTATACCTGTGCCTTATTAAGTTAGAACCACATCCATTAAATTAGTAAAAGAATCTGGATCACTTGCCAGGAGATATTCTTCACACAATAAACTTTTTTAAGATATTCCTCCAAAGGTTAGGTGTATGGATTTTTTTTAATGTTTAATGCATGGACTTGCATGTTGTCAGTGGTGGATTCCCATTAAGCCCAGGGCAGCAAAATTTGGGTGCAGCAAAAATGTCCGCCCCCATATACATTTGCCGCGCTTTCGGGTCAATCGAGCATAATGGGAAGGCACTTAGCTGTGGCGGTGCGCCTTCTTGCTGCCGCCCCCCTTCTCCTTTCGAAACGCAGCGTCAAATGACGCCGCGAACGTCACCAATGTGACGTCACATGGCGTCTTGTTGCCATGGCAATGCGACGTCACTATGTCATGACCATGGCAACGCGATGCCGTGCGACGTCACGGTGACGTCCACGTCGTCATTTGACGCTGCAATTGTAAAGGAGACGAAGTGCAGCAGCAAGGAGGCGGCTGCCACATGTAATTGCCATGGGGCGGCGGATTTTCTAATCCCCCGCTGCATGCTGTGTGTGGTAGGTGGCCGTCTGAGAAGGTGTTTTATTTAACAACATCTGATACAATGCAATTGAGGTGGTGGCATTTTAGTTCCTTAGGAAAAAAGGCTGAGAAAATGATTTTAAACATAGGTGGGTAATTCAATATACTGAATACTTCAATATACATTATATACAATATATATTGTTGAAAACACAAATTCATGTCAATAGGGGATTTCTGTGAGCGTACGCTGCGGACTATATTGAATTACCCCCCACAAAAAGAATGAATTAATGATAGCTATAGACCATTTTATCCAGGTAGACTGCAGAACACAGATAATGTTCCACATTATACTAGGCACAAAAGCTTATACAGTAACTTCAACACCAGGGAGTTAAGGAGTATTTAGACTAACAAAATATACTGTTCTACAAGATTTACTGAACACTGTGCACTGACTTGACCATCAGGTCCTTTCCAACTGCTTGATGGTTGAGTGTTTAACACTTTCAGTACCAAAATATCTGTGGTACCAGACTGCCACTGACATTTTGTACACTGTGGTCGTATGTATGTATGTATGTATGTCTTTATTTATATAGTGCCAAAAATGTACATAGCGCTTCACAGTAGTGGCTTTACGAACCCACTAAGGCAAGCAAAGGGGTTATTAACTACACTCATCACCCCGGGGAACGTAGCCACCCTCCCTGGGGCACCTACCCCCAATACCCACAACAACAAACCTGACTGCCCCTCTATGGTGATCGCCAATAACCTTTTTGGCAATATAATCACATTACATCCATTAATAAAAAAAACATTACAAAACAGACATATACTGTAGTATTAACTTAAATTACAATATATAAAAAGGTACAATCTATAAAAAATAAAATTAACCCATTGAGTGTCCAGGGGAGCCTTATGTAGTCGCATTGGCATTCAATAAAAGCCTGAAATAAAAGATCACTTAACCCATTCATGTTGAAGGCAATCCTTCTCTTCAGGGTAAGATTACTGGAAGTAGCCTCGTAAATGGTCCAAAGCCCAACCATAAAAAAATTCCACAACACAATCCAATATTACCATATCGATGTGTGATGTATCTAGACCTTTGGGCCTTATTCTATATAAGCACGAAGTGGCCTTCAATTCAGATTTCAGTGTGAAAAGAAGCCCGAATTGCCGATTCAGAATATGTAGAATATACCTATATTGTCATCATAACTCTGTGCCCAGGACATTCTTGAAAACATCAGGTAACTCTAAATGTATTACTTCCTGTTAAACATTTTATAAATAAAATACATATTCTATATGTGTCTCTGTTTAATATTCCTTATGTCCCATACTGAGTTACTATATCTAAATCCACTACACTACACTAAGAAGATGGTCCTCAGATGTTTCTCTGGATTAAGATACAGTATATTTTGAAGTGCCTGAATTCAACATGAGGACAAAAAATAAAACAATTTAAAAGAAATCTCACACATCTATTCTATTTTGTCTTTTTTTTTATATGGCTACACTATATTTGTTCTCTTTTGTTATTTTTCTTCTACTGTGTTTTATATTGTTGCACTTCGACTCTGAAGAAGAGGATTGTGTGAAGAACTGATTGACCATTTATCTTTGTTTAAGCAGACCACTAAAACAAAGGGAGCAGAAGAGTTCTTTATTTAATCCATTTATTTCATCTAATATATTTGTGGATTTTGCAGAATATTTTTACACAAACATCGTTAAAGTATATTGCTATATATTCACTTTCCTAGTTGGGAGAGCTACTGATGTTGTTTATATTATTGTTATTTGTTTTATTCATTATACAAATATCATCTACATTGTACATCATTTGTAGAATATGCAACTTTTCTGCTTTTAGACAAATGTATTCAGGTTACAATTGCAATAATGACATATGAAAATACACTGGCATATAAACCTATAAATAGGGCCTTTAATGTTAACCGTTTCATACTACATTTCTCATGGCCAGATGCAGGGCCGCCAACAGGGTGGGTCGGACGGTGTTGGCATCCCGGGCCTGGTGAGTAAGGAGGCCTGTCCACTTGGGCCCCCTGCGCGGCCGTGCCCATTTCATTAGAAAAAAAAATTGTGTCAGAAAAAAAAAATGCCGACGATTCCTGTGGGCATTCGCAGAGCAGAGGTCTCGGCGCGCATGCACGGGGAAGCAGGGTGTCCAGCCTGCTGCCTCTGGGCCTGCTCCCCCCCACTCCCATCATGGGACGGACGGGAAACGCTGTGGTGAGCCCACATCCGCCAACCCAGCTCCTCCCACGCCTGCCAACGCAGCTCCCTCTACGCCAGCCTCCTGCCCCGGAGAGCAACTGTGAGGACGAGGGGCCGGAGGGGGGAAATTCTCCCATGGGAATTAGCTGCCTGTCTCACCCCACCCCTCAGCATACCTCCCGTGTGTCGTCCCCCCAGGCAGTCACCCACACACCCATCCACCCAGGCAGTCAGTCAGTCACACAGCCACCCAGTCACCCAAGTCACCCACCTAGTCAGTCACCCAGTCAGTCAGTCAGTCAGTCACTCACTCAATCCCCCAGTCAGTCACCCAGACAGGCAGGCTGGCAGTCAGTCACCCAGGAAGTCAGTCAGTCACCCAGGCAGGCAGGCAGTCACCCACCCAGGCAGGCAGTTACCCACCCAGTCAGACAGTCAGGCAGTCACCCACCCAGGCAGTCACCCACCCACCAACCGTGGCAGTCAGTCAGTCACCCACCCACCGACCCTGGCAGTCAGTCAGTCACCCACCCAGGCAGTCACTCACCCATCCAGGCAGTCACTCAGTCACCCACCCACCCAGGCAGTCACTCAGTCACCCACCCAGGCAGTCAGTCAGTCACCCACCAAAGCAGTCAGTCAATGCAGTCACACTGGTTCTTCCTTTGTCTACCTCCTCGTTTCCCTCTGACATGCATCTTTTTCTTGTTGTATTTAGAGGTGAATCTCTCTCTGATAGGGGTTGAAATCTGTTCCTGGTTTCCCATAAACCTGAACACCCTTTCTTGTCTAAAAAAGCCTCATTACTTTAAAATGAATCATGAGACGTACTTGGGCGAGGTGTCATAGAGTCTTCTACATTTAGGCTACTAACTTTTGACTCAATATTTTTAGTTTTTTCTTTAGCTTTACTACCTAGGATGGTTTTATTCTTATTCTCCATAAAGGCTCTAATCCCCATAAAGGGCTCTATTATTATCGGGGATCTGAACCCCACATGTTTTTTCAGATAATTATCCGCATAGCGGCCACTATATGAAGTGTCCTCAGTAGAATCTCTTCTGGAATCATTACCTTCAGAGTGATCAGAATGATAACTCCTATTGGGATTGTATTTAGAATCTTTTCTCCGTTTATTTTTATTCCAAGTTCTTTTAATCCCTATGACATACAGTACTGTAGTCACTATGATCCCTCTTAAAAATTTTTGACTTGACAGATATATTATCTTTTTCCAATGTATCTTTTTCTGTAAACTTGCATCTCTACAACTAAAATCCTTATTTTTTTCTAATGGTCCCAATTCTACTTTCAAAGCTTCTATTTCTTTGTCTAAAACTTTAAGGTGTTTCTGATGTTGTGTAATAATCAGCCGCATTAGATCTAGAAAACATTTATCCAAGATGGTATTCCAATTGGTTATGAAATGATCCTCATCTAGATCAAATGAGGGATTTTTCTGTATCCTTAATCCCCTTGGAACGCTCTTGCTTTCCACATATCTTTCCAGGAAGACCAAATTATCTTTTATGAGTAAATGTTCCATCTTTTTAAAGATCTGATCAATCCGCTCTTTATCTTCTGTCTCTATCACTTTCTCAGATTGTAAAATAGAATCTAGGTCTATATTTCTGGCTTTACAGTTGGAAAATACATTAGGAACAGACATGATTAAATCTGTGAATTAGTGACTAATTAAATCAGTGCAGCCTTGATAAATAAGAAAGGGTGAATAGTGCAAAAAGAATGATCATCAATACTTGGCGCTTAGATATAATTAGGTGATATCTTTCAATAAGATATAGATTCTATATAATACAGAAATAAAAATATAAGTGTATCAAGTGTTTCAACCAATGTGGTACATATCATGTATATCCGTGAATGTGATCTCTGTAAAGTGAACAAAAAAATATATACAGTATATATATTATACAGGCAAATGAAGTTTGCAGTTTAAACCCCACTGTTGATTGCTTCCTCAATCCTCGTGTTGTCTCCGTTATCCAAATAGAGGGGGAGCGCAGTTATATAGAAAAACAAACACACCATAAATAGTGCAATATATCTGATGTTTTAAGGAAACAGCCTTCTTCCCAATACCAATGAAATTTGTACTTACAAATTTCACTCTTTCATAATTCCCATAAAGGTATCTTTGTGTTGTTAAGACACGAGTTCCCCACAGGTAAGTAGCAGACAGGTAACCCACTTCACCGGATATGACCTTAATAAGGCAATATAAAAAGCCAGAGATAGTGCAGACTGATACAAAAAGCTTTATAAAAGTGATCATAGATAAAACACACTCACATTGTGTCTGATCAAAACAGGCATTTTGATCTATAAACTGACGCCGGCAGCTGAAGACTGGATCCGATCTCTTCTCCCCCAGCACTGCTGTGCTCACGTCACTTCACCCCGCACCTCGGGGATTGGATACCCGGATATTCCACCAGATCGAGTTCCCCGATCAGGCAGGAGGTGCTGTGCAGAGAGTCCCGCTCTGTTTTCACACTCAACGCGTTTCAACTTCACAAGTTTTCATCAGGAGAGTCTTTGCTTGATTCAGATGCTTCTAAGTACCCTAGCCCACTTTGTGATAGGTCAATACACAGCATGTTTTGACAGTCCTTGCACGAGTCGCCTGTTATTGTTTTTGGGTATTTGAGAATAGTAATTTAGTAGACTCTAATTACTATTACAACAGTGATTTATAATTATGCATACTGCCCAAATTTACTAAGCAGTCTTCTGCCAAAAAACACCTTTCGGCACTCGAAGACGGTACAGCCCATTGACTTGAATGGGTTATAAGGTGTCTCCCAGAGCTACAAGGTCTGGCCGAAGAATCTTAAGGGATAAATGTACATACGCTAACATGATCACTCAGGCTGTTTTTTGCAAAAAAAATCCCAATTAATGTCAATGGGGATTTTCACCCATAAACATCCCATAAACCACTTCTGAATGCATAGAAATACTGCTATATACAATTTGAAACGATCTGGAATCCTTGGATAAGGGCCTTTCCAGAAGATATAGTGACAATAAAAAATATTCAAACCTAAAACAAATTCTGCAGAAAAATTACTAGGATTACTACCACTAGTGTTTCTTGCCTTCCTCCCCCCCTACCCCCCCCCCATATTTTGTTATTAGTATTGTTAAATATTATTTCTACTGTTAGCATTATTATTACTATTATTTCTGTTCGGTATTGTTGATCTAATGATGTTGGTTTTATTGTCCCCCTTCCACCTCCTTCCACCTTTTCTTTTTTTGTTCTGTACCCACCCCCCCTAAATATAACTGTAGAAAAATGGTTGTTAGGTGGTCACTGCAGATGGAACTCAGCCAAGGGGATAAAATAAAATCAGCTTTATTAAACTTGAATGCTGCACATCACAGAGAGCACCTCTGACGCGTTTCGTTCCGTTATGGAACTTTATCAAAGAGTAAAAAGTCTCTCAACACTGGTTTCTTTTGTAGGCAAGTCTCCTCCCATGTTTGGTTAAAAATAAATTACCAACAGAAGTAAGCAATCAAGTAATCATGCTGATAAGCCATGGGAGGACTCAAAAGAAACAACAGTATCCGGACTGGACACACAACAACGATTGAAAACATATAGAAAATAATAAAGACAAAACATAAATGAATTAAAAACAAAAACCACGTGATGAAGCAACATCAATGACATAAATATATCATATATCATATAAAAAAGGGGGGAAAAGCACATATGGAATTCTAGTCCATAGAGACACTGCAAAGAATATATAATGTGTGTAACTTACTTGGTTAATTATAGTATAGTATAACGGATGAAATAACTAGTATATCAATGTCAATAAACAAATATTAATATAAATATTTATAAATGTAAATGTAACAATACTTGGAAGAACTTGCACACAACTCCTATAGGGAAAAAGAAATTATAAATAATGTACACAATTAAACAAAACAGTGTGGCTGTGGACATAAATATGTGGGTCGCACCATAAGACCTCTTAAAATCAGAATTGCCGAACATGTACGGTTGATAAAAAAGAAGGATTTAAATCACCCTGTACCTAGACATTTTACATTTTGTTCAAAAGGCAGCATTAACAACTTTTCTTTTACAGGTATAGAACATATACCATGCCACCCTAGAGGTGGTAATAGGGAAAATGTACTCAACAGACAGTAGATGTATTGGATATACACTCTCAACACTCTCCACCCACATGGCATTAACCTTGATTGGGAGTTAAAACATTTCCTTCAGGGTTAACTGGGTGGGGAGTCTTGGGAGTGTGTCTCCTGATACATCATACACATTGGTTTGCCTAATTTGTTTAATTGTGTACATTATTTATAATTTCTTTTTCCCTATAGGAGTTGTGTGCAAGTTCTTCCAAGTATTGTTACATTTACATTTATAAATATTTATATTAATATTTGTTTATTGACATTGATATACTAGTTATTTCATCCGTTATACTATACTATAATTAACCAATTAAGTTACACACATTATATATTCTTTGCAGTGTCTCTATGGACTAGAATTCCATATGTGCTTTTCCCCCCTTTTTTTATATGATATATGATATATTTATGTCATTGATGTTGCTTCATCACGTGGTTTTTGTTTTTAATTCATTTATGTTTTGTCTTTATTATTTTCTATATGTTTTCAATCGTTGTTGTGTGTCCAGTCCGGATACTGTTGTTTCTTTTGAGTCCTCCCATGGCTTATCAGCATGATTACTTGATTGCTTACTTCTGTTGGTAATTTATTTTTAACCAAACATGGGAGGAGACTTGCCTACAAAAGAAACCAGTGTTGAGAGACTTTTTACTCTTTGATAAAGTTCCATAACGGAACGAAACGCTTCAGAGGTGCTCTCTGTGATGTGCAGCATTCAAGTTTAATAAAGCTGATTTTATTTTATCCCCTTGGCTGAGTTCCATCTGCAGTGACCACCTAACAACCATTTTTCTACTGTTTACTTTTTTGCGTGGAGCACGCAGGCAACTATTCTGAGCAGGGACTCGGGACGTTCCCTTCCCCTTCTACACATGCGCCTGGTGCCGCCCCCTCCTTCGTTGGGGCTTTCACGAGTGCTGGAGCGCATTGCGCATTGTGACTGGACCCAGCACCGCGGCCTGCGTCCTGTGATGACGTCATTCGTGAGCGCGGTGTTTCCTCAGCAGAGACCGGCAACACATGGGCAGTGAAGACACCAGGTCGGGCAAGGGCAGCAGGCGATGGTATCCGTGAGTACATGAGAGGGGCACCCAATGGTTGCTTCTCATCCTGTCTCTATCGATCTCCTGTTTACTAGCCCCCCACCTAGGTTTATAGTCTGTTATCCCGTTCGTTTATGACTTTATTTTTTGACTGTTTCATTGCCAGAATCGTTGCCTATCCATCCTTTGTATTGGCCAGAGACTGTTCTATTGCATTGTGCATACACCCAGTCATATATGTGTTTGTAGAGCACCGGACACGTTGGGGTTCATTCTCCCATATAGCATGCACCTAAATATAACTGAAAAATAAATACAAATTATTTGGGAAAGAAAGAATTACCCCTATATGAAACATGGCACGCTTCCTGAACTTTATCTACTGTATAATAGTCAACACTATGGAAATATGTTTTATGTTTTCTACAGCACCTTATCTAATTGTATATGTGTGCAAAACAAAATGTCTTTGTTGTGTCCTAACAAGGCCCAGTTCAGTGAATTTCCAACTTAACAGACCAGCAAAACTCATTATCTTATTAATGAAGCTGACTGTTTCCTGAGGAAAGTTATGGTAATTTGCACAGTAATAGGGCCGTGGATCATTTTGCCCTAGTGAATACTCTGGTAAAGAACCTTGTAAAAGCCATGCCATTAATTACTGCTACAGTAAATCTCCATAATGCTGTTGGGAACAAACAACTTGATTATATTGTGCACATCAAAACAAAAATAGCCAGAATACAAGCTAAAAATGATCAAAGTTTATAGTCATTAAAAATAATAAAGTAAATAAGCAAATAAATGACATATTAACATCTACATTTCTCCATACTCCCAGTACGTATTTTCTTCTGCACTTTTATATATATATATATATATATATATATATATATATATATATATATATATATATATATATATATATATATATATATATATATATATATATATATATATACACACACACAGTACATAACAAAAAATACATAATAATAATAACAATCATTTGTTTAAAAGATGAGGCATGTTATGATGTTATGGTCATTACCAAGAGCAGTGACCACGTGCACAATTTGTTCATTGGTTGATTTTGCACATGCAGTAGTTAGTAACCATGTGTTATTCAATATATACGGTCTGCGGCCTTGAATAACACAACTAGTCGCCGGCAAGGGAGGACAGTGAGGAAAGGGCTACAGATGGGAAGAAAATATTTTCTTCCTCAATCCTCAAATTGAGGTTGAACCTTCAATTAAGATTGTTTCTATGGGATTGATTTAGGCCATCGGGCCTAAGAATACACCTAATTGGAGGCTGGAAATTTTTGATGCACCTTTTTTTCATATATTGTCATTTTCTTTGTGGGGAATAACTTCAGGATATTTTTACGGTTGTATATCAGAAATGTGTGGATTTGTTTCTGAGGGTCTTAGTCCTTGAAGAGGATAGGACCTTCTACATCGATGGGGTGAGTAAGTTTTATTTAATTAACCCTTTTAGTGCCGATGAGGTTACCTAGGCTATTCTTGAGAAGAGATATATGGATTAGTAAATAAGTTTATACAGTATATTGGCATTATTTTTGGCATACAATGGAATTGAGTCTGATTAGCCACCTTTGTTATAGAGTGGAAGCTAGGTTTGTTGGGGTAGGGTGGGCGTAGGGAGCGTGGATATTGTGGAGGGAGGGATTTGCTTGCTTTACTAGCCTCTTTGCTAGACTGACAGATAATGTAGTTTAAGGTATATATTAACCCCTTTGTAGCCCCAATTGGTTAGCTAGTCATGTGTTGGCCACTTGAGTTAGTAGGGGGTTATTATATTACATCCACAGTAACAAATCAATGCTACAATATCGAACAATACATTCATAGTGACACTACATTTGTAGTGTATTTTCTGATGTGCGGATGTGGGAGACAATATGTGGGACGCACCACCAGGGCCCTCAAAGTCCGTATCATGGAACATCTACGGTTGATTACTAGAGGAGACATTACCCATCCTGTCTCTCAACACTTCACATCATGCAATCTGGACAGTGTTGATATGGTCTCGTTCATGGGCATTGAGCATGTCCCTACTCCATCAGTGGTTGCGACAGGACCAATGCCCTTGATAAACGAGAACTTTATTGTATTTTTTCACTTCAAACGAGGATCCCGTCGGGTCTCAACTCAGACATTGATTTGGGGCCTTTTTTTGCAGTGATTTATATATATTTACCCTCTTTGTTTGCAGTTAGTACATATTATATGTGTATCAATTTATATTTTTTCAATATATTTTTCAATATATAATATTCTTCTTTCTTATAAATAGTCTCTTACTATACTACGCTATACTATATCACTATAGAATTATAATATATCTCACTTAGGTTAGCCAAATTAACTATACACCATCTTTCAACATTTCCTTTTTGTTATGGATAGTACAAAAAAAAATATTTCATTTAGTGTGTCTTCTAAATGACTAAATTGACTTATATACTTGATTTATCCATGTTCAACATATTGATCTATAATATGTATATATACATACAAATAATCTCTCCTGGTCAGTATATATACAGTTGTGCTCTTATTGCATAATATTTAAATTATTGTTATTGTTGAGTTTATTGCGTAGGTCCATTCTTTGACTCTGGTTCAGCTAGAGTAGATTAAATTAAGGGTAATTTCTAATATTTATTAGTATTTACTATTATTATTATTTTTTAATTTGTTATATTTATTCTTTTGTGTAGATATAATTTATTATTTTGCTATACTTATTCTATTTCAACATTATTTGTGTAGCAGTACACGTACACAACTTTGTTCTAACATTTGTGTTTGAGAACATTGATGAAACGTTCAGGTGTTCTCTGTTTTTTGAACAGGGGTACGTACCATAGTGGACCAGCGCTATAGCACTACTATTTGCATTTTTCCTTATTTATTATTTTTATGTTGATATTGTTATTGATCTTTATATTGACGTTATCATGACCTTGGTTATATGTTTATGGCTTTGGTCATGATATATCAAAATAGAATATATAAATTGCAATATTTGCACTTCATTTTGTGACTTTCTGCACATTTGTATGCATGTACATTTTTAAAGTTTCCCAGCATTAAGGAGATTTGACCACCATAGCCTTTTCTTCTATGCTGGGTTGCACCTACCATACAGAACATCTATAATGGATTTTATTTCGTTCGTTTTTTTATGTTTGTTTTATAGTGAGTCTTGTATGTTGTGTTTGCTCGCAGGTTTGTTAAGAAAGTTTTCCTATTCAAAAAGTTTTTTCTCATTCAATATGTAATCACAGATGCGCTGACGTCACACACCTGATGCTATTGGGAGTTTCTCCTGCTTCAGCGCGGATTGGCAGTCACAGCGCCTCTGGAGGGCACATAAAGCTCCCGGTGAGTATGTGCTAGTTTAAGCTTTGATAAAGTGCCCTGTTGGCATGAAACATGTCGGTGTGGGCCTCCAGCCCTTGTCATGCTTTGATCCAATAAATCTTTTTCATTTTTAACCACATTAGGATACGCTATTCTCTTGTTTTTTGCATGAGTAGTGCTCTGCTATTTTCTCTCTTCATCCATGATTGCAAACCTGTCTGAGACATGCTAATGTGCTCACAGAGGGTATTTCTGTTTGCTTAATATAGAGAAACTCCCTGATTTAATACATTTTAAAAGTCTGTTTTTATATTCGTCGAGCAGATATTTTGTCTGGATTGCAGAGAATATTCTTCTGAGTTGCAGGGACGAGTACAGTATATCCTGAAACATGTAAAACACCTAAAGCCAATCATAACAGAACATATAATAATGAAAACATAATCCTAACATGTACAGTAGGTAACACTGGCTCACACAAAGCTAACATTTCAACTGTAGAACCTCACAAAACAAGTTGCACTCTTTGATACTGTAGCTCTGTTGGGCCAAAACCATCTCAATATCACATGCTATGACACGTTTTTAAAAGGAATTTCTGGCCAACATTTGAAAGCTAATTTCTGGTAGATTTGTGATTAGGGTTGCCAGGTGGCTTATCCAGAAATTCTGGACACAATGGTGAAAGGTGCGAAGCACTGGAGACACCCACACACACCCCTCTCAACTCTCCATGCTATTTCCTCCTCTCCTTAACCCCACCACCATGCTCCTGACACCTCCTCCTGATTGGCTGCATTACCTAGCAGCAGCCAACCAGGATGGAGGAAGCGGCCCAGTCCCCTAGCAGAGGCCCTGCTTAGGGAAATCCCGCTTCCCCCCCAAGCCTGTCGGGTCACTATGTCCAGAGAGGTAATACCGGACACATACATGTCCAGTATTACCTCTAATTTTTACTGGACAGAGTGTCCAAATACAGGACAGTCCGGTTCAATACTGACACCTGGCAACCCTATTTGTGATGGAAATATGGGAGATATGTAACATTGTTAGTTACTTGCACCGGGATTAGGGAATTATTTTATGGCAGAAAGCAGAAAAATTATACAATTTTCAGATAAAAATCAGGGAGTTTCGCTCATAAGTGTTGGCCAGTATGAGTTTCAGTTCAATATATTTCACTCTGATTTGAAATTATTATCATGAATATGACATATCAAGACAGAGACTGAACTTACTTAGAGGTGAATTAAAACAAGAAGACAATAAAGCAGAAGTGTAATGTAATAAAAGCAGTGATCTGGGATGAAAATTTCCCTCTGTCTACACCTACAAACTATCTTAATCCAAATCATGTAGGCCGATATATAATTGTAACCCATGTTCCCCCCTCCCCCCTGGTCGCAGACTGGACCTCTAGGGTGTAGTGAGGGCTGGCTACATGTATATTGGTGGTGCATACCTGTGAGGAACAGGAGGGCCTGAATCTCCCGCGGTGGTATAGGGGATAACATGGACAGGCTTCTGGGGTATATGCCTCCATCTTCTTAGCAGTCTTGGTGCAACGCCTCCATCTCTGGCGAGCCTTAATGAATAAGGTGAAACCCTCCCAGAGAAGCCCTGGTCCCAGGGTGAGAGATTTCAATCTCACACAGTCTTTGTATAAAATCAGTACTGGTCTTTATTGTCCAACAGCAGATCAGTAGCACACAGCAACAGCACACAGCAACAGCAGCAGGGTACAGGCTTTTCTCCTCCTTCTCCATCCCTCCAGAAGCACACCTTCAGGATGGGCTGTCTGGAGCTCCAATACTCCACACCTTCCACCCCAAGGTATAGGCCCTCAGGGTGAGGCCAACTCTCCCCTCACCCTCTGCAGGGTGAGGGGCATTGGTCCACTGCACTATTGTGCTATCAGCTCTACTCAAGGTGACTGTGTCTCTCCTCTCCTCTCCAGCACTGACTAACTTCTCTCCAGCACTGACTGCTCCCAGGACAGAACTACTTGTCACCTACAGGAACAGGCAGGACTAAGTTTTGTCAGCCCCACCCCTCATGATGTCAGCAGGCCCTCCCCTGTGTCTCATGCCTGCACACGGAGTCAGAGGCCTGCCTCCATCAATCAAGGCAGGGCTTGAAGCGGGGGAAAACCCATGATAACTACTGGCGGCCTGCCCTTAACAGGACTTACAACAGTAGGAGAAAGATATATAGCCCCCATTTCTTACCGGGGCTACATAATATATCTCAAACTCTTCTAAGGTTGCCAACTACAGTTGTATTGCATTCATCAATATATACAGTACAGTACAAATACATTATTCAGCCCAGTTGTTATATATTTCATGGAGTGTGTGTGTGTGTGTGTGTGTGTGTGTGTGTGTGTGTGTGTGTGTGTGTGTGTGTGTGTGTGTGTGTGTGTGTGTGTGTGTGTGTGTGTGTGTGTGTGTGTGTGTGTGTGTGTGTGTGTGTGTGTGTGTGTGACACAGTCCCCACCCCCCCTGGGAGATCCACTACTGTTACTAATGTTAGTGTGGTGCTGAGGCATACCTGTTGATTCAGGAGAGCTGAGTATAGCCGCGATGGTAAGGGGCAATATGACAGGCTTTTGGTGTTCTCTGGTTCTTTATTGTCAGTGCTTCAGCGCCTCAAGCTGTGATAGGCTCCTGGGATGCAGGTCATCAGCTCCCACCACAACACTCCTTACCCCTCCTGCCCAAGAACTGACACCCAGGCAGAGGTATAGTGAACAGATATATTTATTGTGCATCACAGCAGCTCTTTATTGCAGCTTAGATGTTGATGTACAAAGTCCCAGGACTTCTGGATGGTTCTTACCCTGATAGCATTGGGCCTTGAGTCTTGATGGTCCCCAGGCCGTTCGGCCTGAAGTGGGCCAGCTCATCCGCGCCATGGGAGAGTCTGACAGCCCATACTCTCACCTTCGCAGGCAGAGCAAGACTAACTAACTTTGCTACTCTCACTGGGAAGTCTCTGAAAGGGGTGGGCTCATAGACTGTACATATCTCTGATAGGCTGTTCACAGGCCATGAGTCACCACCTTACTTCCTTCACTTACAAGTGCATCAAAAGGGGTGTCACTGGCCCATGGATTAACCTGTTGCTGCCTGGAGTTAACAGGACTTGCATAACAGATACACTATGTGGGGAAAGAAAGGTTATATGGGACATACCCTGTTACACATATTTTTATATATAACTTTATTTATATAGAGCTTTTCTCCCAATGGGACTCAAAGCACTTCACAGTTATGGAGCCCCTTTCCCCTGTGTCTAGGGTGACTATGTTTGGTGCCCGATAGGCTCACAGGAGGCCTGATCCTCCGCTGCAGGGAGCCTGGGGTGTACCTGATTCGTCCGATGACAGCGCCTTAACCTGTGAAGGATCCTAGCACTGCTGGATACCCCCTCACAGGATCCAATATAATGAACACACACTATAGTAATGTTTACTGAACGTAGCTACTGTAACACTGTAACACAATAACAGATGTAATACAGACCTCGCAGGGCCGTATCCACACAGTGACCCACTGTCCAATCACCAACCTATACACCTTGGTGCAGTTCCCTCAACGTACAGAGGTGCCCTGGGCACCTAACCACCCTGGTGTCCACAGGAGCCAACCCACCCCAAAGTGTGCGGGAGCACTACCCACAGGAAGTGTGTGTTATAGTTGGTGCACTTGTTGGGAGGTGATACCTGCCTGGTGCTCTGGCACCCGGGTAGCACCAACTGATGAAAGGGGCCATCTGGTACTATGCCACTGCCATCAGCGATGGCATCCGCCTCTACGTGGGGTGGACTCCAGTTGGAGTATCCCACCATGAAGAGAGTCTCTGTACCTCGCGGTGGTGATATGGTCCCATACCACAGGCCGCAATTACTGCGCAGCGTCTCAGCTGAGTCCCCGAGTCTGTAATACTAAAGATGGCAATGTCCTTGTCTAAGGGCCGATCCCTGCAGCACCCACAAGCTTATGGGGACTCAGGGCCTACCTTGGGTCTAAGGGGACAAACTAGGCCTAGTCCAGGAATGTGCAGCTCCCTAGACACTACCTTTTCCTTCTCAGCTCCCCTTCCGACTGGCATGGCTGCAAGTGTGCCAAAAGTAGCAATACTAGTCCTCCATGATCCCTGCAGCCATCTCCCAGAGCATGCTGGGACATGTAGTTCCCCTGCGGAGCGTTTCTGTAATGCTGTCACTACTGTTGATATATGACGGCCCCACTAGCTGGGTGCGCCGTGGAGCCTCCAGCGTACCGGCGCACCCTCTCCATCTGTCCGCAAGCTCCTGCAGCCTCTGCTGACAGCTGTAGCCTCATCGGAGGTAAGGGGATGGCCAAAGGTTACCCAGAGGGGGACCTGGCTATATTCTCCCCCTGGTGAAAGGACCAATGTCGCCGCTTGGGAACATTACAACACATAATTACAACACAAGTTTTATACAATGAAAAATGCAGTGTTATATATACAACTTAACACAGTTCGTGACTTTAAACCCGGTCACACAGCCCTGTGAGCATAGCAATGACAGACACAAGCCTGCTACGAGACCACTGCTGAGATTGGTAGTGGGGTGTCTAAAATGAACCATAGGCCACCCTAGTGGGAGGGCACCTTACTTCTTGGCTTCTGCAAAGTGCTTCTTCCACAACTCCCTCTGGAGTAGTAATCGTGAGCTTGAGGCTCTGTCTATCTCATAGGAGGTACAATAGCCTCTGCAAAGTCTCTTTCTGGCTCAAAACTTGGAATCCTGGGGTCCAGAGGAGGGCTCGTTGGAGCCACTGATACGGGCACATGTGGCCTGGGCCCATTACCCGTCATTCCTTCGGGAGGTGCCCCTTGATCTCTAGAAGAGGGCCCTTCCATAGGATCCTCGTTGGTGTCCATCATGGATTCTGAGTTCTCTTCAGATCCCTCTGGCTCACCGTCCAATCATACAGTTTCTATCTCGGGATCAGTGTCTCCCACTTGCGGGGGTTGTGGTGCCATATCTTTACCCTGCCATCCCCGTCGCGTATGAGGTAAACAGGGAGGCCCGACATCTGAGATTCCACTTTGAATACGCCGTCATGTCAGTGGTCGGCCAGCCTTTGTTTGCCAGGGGTCCCTAGATTGTGGAGGGGAACGGCGTCTCCAGGACGAATTTCCCGATGGCGGACCTTGTGGTCGTAGTGCCGTTTGTTGCAGGCATTCAGATGGACTGATGCTTTCTTCGCTAGTTGGTAAGCCTGCTGCAGGATTTCTTGGGGCCGTTGTACATACTTATAGTGCGTCCTGTTGGGTACCCCGTTGGTAGATACTTTCAGACATATATCCACAGGCAGCCGTGCCTCTCACCCAAACATTAGGAAATAGGGAGTGAATCCTGTTGATTCGTGTTGGGTGCAATTATAGGCAAGCACTAACGACTCCACATATCTCATGTTTGCTCCACTCAGTCTTCTGAGAGCCCTTAAGAGTGCCGAGCATGTCAAGGAGGGTCCGGTTGAACCTCTCTGGCAGAGCATCTGCCTCCGGATGGTAAGGAGTAGTTTGGGACTTGTCGATATTTAATAGCTTCAGCAACTCCCGGATGAGCTTAGGGGTCCCGTCCTTGATCCGAGTGCAGTTGATTTGGTAGCCCGTAGTGTACGAAGTACTGTTACCATAAGATTTTAGCCACCATAATGGCCTTCTGTTCATGGGGGGGAAGGCTTGGGCATAGCGGGTGTAGTGGTCCGTGATCACAAGTACATTCCCAATGCCCCTTAATTCTGGCTCTATACATAGGAAGTCTATGGATACGAGGTCTAGGGGACCCGAACTCTTCAGATGCGCCATTGGCATGGCTTGGTAGGCAATGTCTTCCGCTGTATACACCGTGAGCATCAGCGACAATGGTGTTCAACCGACACTATCATGGCCTTGCTAGAGTATCCTTCTACGAAGCGGCAATAGTACCAGCAGAATCCTAAGAAGGAGCGTAGCTCCATTACGTTTTCTGTTCTCAGCCAGTCCACCACGGTATCGACCTTAGCAGGGTCGGTAGCTATTATGTCTGCGGACACTATGTGTCTCACATAGGTCACTGAAGCGTGGCAGAACCAGCATTTGTACAGGGACAACTTCATGCCTACTTTGCCCAATCGATCTAGTACTTTCAGCAGTTCCTCGTGCTCCTCCAGAGTCTTGCCGAAGACTATGATATCGTCTAGGTAGACTAAACATTCCCAGGGATTCATATCTCCGATGGTCTTCTCCATCAACCATTGGAATGTTGCCGGGGCACCACAAATGCCTTGGGGCATGCGAGTAAATTGATAGAAGCTAAGGGGACAGACAAATGCCATCTTCTCTTGATCTTCGGTGTTCATAGGTTGTACCCAGACATCAGGTCCAGCACGCTTAACCACTGGCTTCCCGACAGCACTTTGAGGACCTCTTCGATCCGCAGAAGAGTGTACTGATCTGGTATGTACGGTTGTTCAGGGTCCGATAGTCCACGCACAAGCGGACCAGCACATTCTTTTTACGTATCACCACGATCGGGGATGCATAGGAGCTACGGGATTCCGTTACGATGCCCACCGCTCCATTTCTTGTAGAACATCCCTCACGTCCTCCACATCTCTGGGAGCGATGCGTCGGAAACACTCCCAGAATGGCATGGTGTCATTCAGCCAGATCGTGTGCTGGGCATTTCGGCTGCAGCCCACATCCATATCGCTGGTGGAGAACACTTCCCGGCGTTCCTCCAAGTTGGTGCTTAGCCGTTCCTTGCATTTGACTGACAGGGTCGGTGTCACGGTAGTGCTGCCCGCAGACCAGACCCGTCCCTGTACTGAGGTGGGACGTTAGTAACACTCACCCGCAGCAGAGAAAGCGTGTCCGGAGTGTAGTAGTTTGTGTAGACAGGCCAGGAGACTTAGTATGGTAAGTGCCGCATCCGAAGAGAGAGTACTCGTAGTAGGTGCTGAAGCCAAGGGTCGAGGAGAGGTCCGGATGGTAGAAGGTCAAGCCGAGATCGAGGTATGAGAGAAGCAGCGTAGTGATGAGGATGCCGAGGCCGAGAGCCAGGAGAGGGGTCGTAAGCCAAGCCGGGTCAAAACCTAAGAAGCACAAACACAAGCAAGGGGTAATACACACCAGGTAAGCTGAGGCTATGCAGAGTAATGATTCCAGGGAAGGACTGGGGTAATAAAGGTGGGAGAGCCAATCAGAGAGGTAGGTGGAGCAGAGGTGTGCCGTGGAGCATGAGCTGATAGGTACGCGCTGTGATCCTGAAGCGGCATCAGCTGGGAAGCAGGGGGCGTGAGTATGGCTGGAGCGAGTGCTGGGGGCGTGACAGAGCTGCCTGTGCAGTGAATAGATTATAGCCAGGAGCGCGCGCGGTGTAAGACCGTCCCACGCACGTCCCGGCCAACATGGTAGCTTGCGTGTGTCAGCGTCGGCTGACACGGAGCCTGGCTGCAGAGGGGATACCGCTGGGAGGAGGATGGGAGAGCAGGAGCAGTCCCAGGCAGAGGTAATAAGGGGGTGTGAGAACCCTGCTTCCTTACAGTCGGTTCCCCCAAAATCAAACGGCAACCCAACCGGCTGATCTTGCACTGCGGCGTTCACTTGAGCCATCGTCTCAACGAGAGTAAATGGGTATATTCTGCCCAGTCTTTGACCTTGGTCGAATGGCATGATGTAAGGGGAGATGTTCTGGATCAACACTTTGATCTTCACCGGAATTGAGTACTTCCATTCTCGTACCTCTGGCATGATCTTTTACCCTCTCTGGACATCTTCTTCGGGCGTACTTTCTAGAAAGAAGTAATCGTCAGCCTCATCACAACCCAGAGAGCAGCACATTGCGTTCATGCACTTTACTCCCCCTGGTGGAATCTCGGTTAACCCCACTGTGTGATTAAATAGGTCATCATATCCTGCAGCACTCTTCCTTCAGTACTGGATGGATCCACAGAGAAGACAGTGGTTGTCCACCAGCTTCTTGTAAATAAGCTCGGATCACCGCCCGCACCACATTGGCGTTGGTCCCCAAGATCATTGGAGAGCTTCGATGTTCGTGGGGCTCGGGGCATATCAGAGTCTCCACATCCATGGTGTGAGACTTGCTGGTGTTCAGCTGTGGTATATTTAGCCGTACTTTTATCACACCGTCGATGGGGTAATCCTCATTGCTGACACCCCACAACTTCATATTTTCTGCCGACTGCAGGGGCAGGTGCTTAAGATGTTGGTTGTAGAAGGGTCCATATATGATAGTCATTTGTGACCCGGTATTCAGCAAAGCAATGAGTAGATACCTACCACTAGGACCCTTATAATAGCGGCCTGTCCCATGTGACTGCACGCGTCCAGTTGGGATGCTTCATTGGGACTCGGCACTGGGGCGCTCTCCAATGCCGTGCAGGGTGTTTCTGTTGGTTGCACTTTGCAGGTAATGGCTTTAGGATTGGATTTCTTGGGTTTGGGACAGTCTCGAGAGTACTGACCCTCCTGTCTATACATTACATTATTTTGGTTCACACCAGTCCTAGAGGTAGGAGTCTCTCTCTGGGGAATCCTGGGTGCAGAGGAATGCACCCCCAAGAGGAAATGCACTGCACTTTCTGCCTCCTTGGACTTTGGGGCCAACGCCCCTTTTGACTCTTCATTGCGGTGCTCCTTGGACTTTTTAGGATTGTGCAAGTGGGTATAGGCCTCGTGCCCTTTCACTAGCCCTAATAGCTCTTCGAAGGTAGGGTGCGGTCCTTGAAGCAGGGAACACCGGATCATGATGACGATATGATGTGTAGGCGTAGCCCCTCGGAGGAACTGCTTGCGGCGATATTCATCCACTGTGTTTGCTGGAATTATATCATGGGTCCATAGCTTCCATAGGATCAACAGTATCCGTTGTATAAAGATGGACAGGTCTTCTCCTTCCTTTTGTCTGAAACTAAAAAACTTGGACCATAGTTCACTTTCGTCTACTTCGATACCGTAGACTCGTATCAACAGGTCCAGGATCCTCTGAGCCGAGATATCGGCGTTCTGATCCCGGTGCATGCTCACCATCGTGGATTCTGGGGGTCGCAGACTTTCCATGATCCTCTGCCTCTTCACAGCCTCGGTATTGTAATGTATGTCTTTATTTATATAGCGCCATTAATGTACATAGCGCTTCACAGTAGTAATTCATGGGGTAATCAAATAAATAACAGATAATATAAATAACAGATCATGGGAATAAGTGCTTTAGACATAAAAGTAACATTAAGGAAGAGGAGTCCCTGCCCCGAGGAGCTTACAGTCTAATTGTCAGGACCATTCTTCCAGCATCTTAAGGGTGTGTTCTTTTTGATCCCTTGAATCCTTCCTCCCCCCCCCCCCCTGATGTGGGTGTTATCCCGGAGAAGTCCTTGAACTTTCTATAGTTGTGAGACTGGGAAGACATGGTATGGGCTTCTACTAGTTGGGGTAGAGTTACTCCCAATTCGGAGCCGCCAGTTGGCAACCGACTGTAGTATGCGTGCCCTTGGCAAGAGCCTGAATAGGACTGCTCTACCCGCTGGGGGTAGGTGATGGGTGTGAATTGTTGGCTCGGCGAGAGGCCTCTAGAAGGGCACTTGGGGTGAAGGTAACCCTGGGTATGGGCAAATCTGCCCTGATCGGTGTGCTTGAGGCCGTGGTGTTAGTCCTCCATTCCCCAGGGGTGTAGGAGGAGGTGGGCACGCAGGCCTGATTTCAGACCTCTGAGGGAGGTCCCAGGGTGAACGTTGCCAGGGGAGAGAATAGCTCAGGGTAGATGAGTAGGCAACCCGTGGGCGAGGCCTCTGTTAGATGTAGAGTCTAAGGAGCATCTACCTTGCCTATTTCTTGGCCTGTGGCCAGTAGTAATGCACTCCACTGATATGTGGGGTAGTATCTGCGATTTATGACCTGGGTGTTAGCTAGACCGGGAAGTTTCCTTACATGGTCGAGGACGACACTCTTGAACATGAGGGCAGGACCCCATCCTACTACAACCACGTGGCACAGGGGTTCATGGAGCTTTAAGGCCCAGTCATTGACCTCTTGCTGGGAGAACACAAACATGGTGTTATTTTTGTTTTTAAAATTAAGCTGCTGGTTCGGGCACACCAGGTCTGAATCTCAGCAGCGCCACCAAATGTAGCCCCCTTTCTCCCATGTCTAGGGTGACTGTTTGGTGCGCTTTACCTGATAGGCTCACAGGAGGCCTGATCCTCCGCTGCAGGGAGCCTGGGGTGTACCTGATTCGTTTTATGACAGCGCCTCCACCTGTGAAGCATCCTGGCACTGCTGGATACCCCCTCACAGGACCCACTGTAATGAACACACACACTTGTATATAGTAACTTGTATAGTAACAGGTTTACTGAACGTAGCTAACACTATAACACAATAACATATGTTATACCAACCTCGCAGGGCCGTACCCACACAGTGACCAACTGTCCAATCACCACCCTATACACCTTGGTGCAGTTCCCTCAAAGTACAGAGGTGCAACCACAGGAACCAACCCACCTCAAAGTGTGCAGTAGCGCTACCCATAGGAAGTGTGTGTTATAGTTGGTGCACTTGTTGGGAGGCGATACCTGCCGGGTGCTCCGACACCCGGGTAGCGCCAACTGATGAAAGGGGCCCATCTGGTACCACGCCGTCGGCGACAGCGATGGCATCTGCCTCTACGTGGGGTGGACTCCCACCATGAAGAGAGTATCTGTACCTCGCGGCGGTGATCTGGTCCCAAACCACAGGCCGCAATTACTGTGCGGCATCTCAGCTGAGTCCCTGACTCTATACAACTAAAGGTGGCAATGCCCCTGTCAGATGTTTGCCAATGGTAGGTGGCAGCCTTGAATAGTGCCTACTAATATTAGGAACCTCCCTTCTCTGTCTTTTTTTACTTTTTCTATTTTAAAGGGTAGTTTATTGTGTATCAAAACAGCTACTCCCCTCTTCTCCTTAGTGGAGGCTAAATGGACTTCTCTGAAATGCTTATCTAGGTATTTGGGATAACTTGATTTACTAAAGTGGGTCTCTGCAACGTTAAGACATCCGCTCTCCTCTTTTTATACTCGGAGAAAGCAATTCTCCTTTTTTTGTGGGCTATTAAAACCTTTTACATTATGGGAGATAAAGTTTACTGCCATTTGTGTTTGTGATGTAGGTTTCTTATCCTAGACCAGAGTTCCCACCAACGCTGACGAGGACTCCAGCTCCGGATTTTCATCTCCAATCGTGTATCAGCTTTTTCACCCTTCTGGCCAGGATGAGGGATGGGGGGAGGAACACACATGGGGATAGACAGGGAAGAAAAGACATATAAAAAATGAACTAAAGAAACTGAGCCTCTTAAGGTCACACACAACCTAGGCTCTTTTGCCTTCGGGTTACAGATCTTCTCTGTGACTCCCTCACTGTGGGCCCAGAGACATGGGTAACAGGCGAACCCATGTTCCCTCAGGACTTTACCCCTGGGCTGGGTTAGGCCCAGTTCCATGGGGTTCCAGCACATACTGACTGCTGGGGTGGCAACATCCCTGCCTAACCCCCGACACACACCTTGCATAGATAGTGTCTAGTGACCAAACAAAACACCTTAAACTATTGAACAACCTGAACTGCAGCTGCGCTTCTCCTCCTTATTACCTTCTCTTACCCAGCTAAATATTCCTCCAGGCTTCCACCTCCACCTCTGTACCACCTCGGCCTAAACCTGTACTATCCTATTAACGCTACCCTGCGTTCCCCACTTGTTTTCTCTTTTTTTTTCATATTTATTTCTTCTTCTTATCATATTTTTTGCTTCCCTCCTACTGTCTCTATACGTTCTCCTACCTACCAATTAGACTGTAAGCTCCTCGGAGCAGGGACTTGTCTTCCTTAATGTTAGATTTATGTCTGATGCACTTATTCCCATGACCTGTTATTTATATTATCTGTTATTTATTTGATTACCACATGTATAACTATTGTGAAGCGCTATGTACATTTATGGCGCTACAGTAGCGGCAGCTTTTATTCTTACATTTGCCGGCGGCAGGCCGGTATCTACTCCAGCTGGCGCGCGGTCTAGACCGCACGCCTCCGCGTGTTCCTCCGCGTACCCCCCTCCACCTCTCGCGCATTTCTAACCCCCTTCCCGACCCCGAACCCGGCTCCTGCTTTGCCCCTCTGCTTCCCCGCACCCCCGCTTACCTCACTTTACACTCCAGGGGTGTCAGGGAAGCCGGGGAAGCCGGGAAAACCGGGCGCGTCACGTGACAGTTACGTCACAGTGACGCCGCGACAAGCCGCGTCATCACGTTTCCCGCACGCATCCTGCCGTGTGGGAAATGTGAGAATAAAGTCTGCCGCTGCTGTATATAAATAAAGACATACAATATCATTCCCCCACCCCCTCCCCCTTTCACTTACTCCCCTCTCCCTCTCTCTCTTAACCCTTGTGAGGCTAGCTCAGAGTGAATCTTTTCCTACCTCCTCTATATCCCCAGAATTACTGTATCTCTCTATATCTACTATCGGGGGGGGTCCTTGCTTCTTCCTCTGCTGAATCTGCTTGCGTTTTTTCTCATCTCTATTCCTACCCGCTAGATCGAAAGCCCACTAACCTCCTCTATCTGTTGCAGACTCTATCCTGCAAAATTCCTGCTTCATACTTCCCAACTTGTTATTTGTGACGCTTGTGCACCCACGCACAAGCCAAGACAAGGAGGGGGACCCGATAGCGAGGTGGGGGAAAGCCGCAGGAGTCACGAGATAGGAGAAGATGCCGTGCAGCTGGGGAGCGATGCACGTACACACGTGAACGCACTGCGAGCAGGAGAATGGGCGCGCTCTCCGACACCACTACGGGGTGTGAGGTATGCCACTAGTGAGGAGCAAGGGGGAGGTAGAGTCGTGAGCACAAGGTCACAATAGATTTACTTCCTGGAGGACGTCCAGCCTCCTTAAAGTCATAGTGCCAGTAACAGAAGAGTGCAGCAATACTAAATACAAAATAAGGGTTCTTTAGTTGAATGCTTTGGCCAAAGTATTTAAGCCTGCTACCACGTCAAGGTAAACCCAATTCAGCAGGTCCTACACTACCCGCAACGGAAAACTAACCTCAGTAAAGAAAGGAGGAATGTCCCAGTCTTCCGGTAATCCATAGGAGGTGAGTAAGGGTCCCAGAGGAAGTCCAGGCAGGGACAGCAAATGATGGCAGGCACAAGAAGCATAGAGAACTGGGGTAGTACTTTGCAGGACCCAGGGCAGGTAGCAACTGACTGTATTTAAAGGGCAGCGGCAGCTGTTAGCAATCAGAGTCAGAGTGAGGCTTACTTCCTTCCAGGAGGGAGAGGACAGGATTTGCCAGAAAGCAAGATGGTGTTGCTTGATTCAGCATGCTTGAAGTCACTTCCTGTAGAGAAGAAAAGGCAGGGTCAGAGCGGAGGCACGGCCTCCACGGAAGCAGGGAAGGGTTCAGGACACAGACAGGCATCAGATATTCTTGACTCGCAGCTAGAGGGCGGCGATCAGAAATTCAAAAGGTAAGGAGGGAACACGCCGCAGGAGGCGTGTTCCCCGATTCATCACATTATTATTGTTACAGACCCCCGCAAACAACCCAGCAGTGTCCATAATGCATTGCCATTGTCCAAGCAGTCCGAACAGTCTTCCCCCCCCTTCCCCCTCTCTCCGCCCCCTCTTTCCCTCTCACGCCTCAACGGAATGGGTAAACCACCACCGGGTGTATAAGTTAGCTGCCTGCCTCTCTCTACACCCCAGGTCTCACGTGCTGCCATCCAGGTCAGTAGCTGCGCTCCTTCTTCGTGCTCAGTCCGCCTCTGCATCAGTCATCTCTACGGTCTCCCGCTACTATGGCCTCTTGCTCCTACCGCTGGGCAGATCACTCTCAGGTAAGTCGACCGACTTCTTTCTTTTCCCCTTGCGTCTGCGGCTCCTCCATCTTGGACCTGCAGATCCCGTCTTCGTCTTCCAGGGATTCACGCCAAGCCAACAAAAAATGTCTGCCACTGTTTTTTTTTTAATTGCTTCACTAGCGTTCCATGGGGCCACACAAATACAAGACAGAAGCACAACTGGATCCAAACTTCTTGAAAACTACTTAAAACCACAAACTGATAGCTGGTAATGCCCTTTTAAGTGCTAAAACAGTCCCCAAACGGTCATGCCCCTTTAAGTCTTAATTGAATAATTGGAGACAATCATTCAATAATGCTCTCCTTTCTTCCCCTTGTAGGGCTGCCCACTTTACTCCAGACTTCGATGAGAGAGGTTCATTTCTCAGCCTGGTAAGCAATATCCTCCTGACACCTGATGTTTAAGGGCCATGTCACAATCAAGGACAAAACCAAGATTCCACACATAGACAGAGTTGAGCAGCTGAGAGCCTCCAAGCTTAAGGCCAGTGTGTTGACCTAGCTGCAGTCTTGTTGTCTTTTGATGGTGAGCATCTAACATGAACACATCTGTCTTCTCAGGATTTAACCTCAATCAACTGAAACTCACCCACTCTAAGAGCTCAAATAAACATCTATTAAAGACTGATAATGGGTCCTTAGTGCCTGGTGCAAGGACAAGTAGAGTTGAGTGTCATCTGCATAGCTGTGATAACCCAGGCCATGTCATCTGATTATGTAACCTAGTGGCAGCATGTGCACTGCGAACAACATAGGAGATTGGATAGAACCCTTTGGCACCCCACATGACAGGGGCATTGTTGCAGAGGAGTACACTCCTGATACTCTCTGTGACCTACAAGTGAGAAAAGATCTGAACAGCTGAGAACTGAGCCATCCAGTCCACAGAAATCATTCAGGCGCTCCATGAAGATCCCATGGTCTACATCAGGGGTGGGGAACGTCAGGCCCGAGGGCCGTATAAGGCCCTCGAAATCATTTGGTCTGGCCCTGCTAAGGCAACTTCTATAACTGAGGTCGCGCTAATTTTTAAAAAAAATGGCCGCCGCGCGCCCGATCGGGAGGAGGTGGTGTGAGGCGCCGGCAGCCCTACACGATCCCCAGCAGCCACCATACTAGCCCCAGCAATCCCCCAGCAGCCACCGTACTTCCCCCGCAGCATTCCCCGCACTTCCCCCATGCTTTTCCAGCAGTTCCCCCCGCACTTACCCCAGCATCTGCCCTACACGATCCCACCCCCCCCAGCAGCAGCATCAACTACCAGAGGTAGGGGGGTGGGGTTCTGTGTGCCTACATGCCTGCCGTGTGGCTGCCTGTCTGTGTCTGTATGGCCCGCGAACGATGTTATAAATATCCAAATGGCCCTTGGCAGATAAAAAGGTTCCCCACCCCTGGTCTACAATATCAAATGCAGCAGAGGTCAAGGAGTACTAAAGTCACCTATGTTTGCACACATTTTATTTACGTCGGTTTCATAGTTTCACTGAACTGATAGACAAAATAAATACTAATGTACTTGGTTGTGGTTAATACCTAATATTCCCCTTTTCTGCTTTGATTTAGTCCACGTTTTTGATTTAGCTATAAATTAATTTGAGGAACTGTTCAGGTCTGTCAGCCTGTTCTTCAACACACAGCTACTGTATTATATAACATTTAAAACATATATAAAGAGAACAGAAAGAGAATTTACTTCTGTAGATGTTATATATGATGTCAGTTGTAGATGTCAGGTTTAAGTAGACAAGAGTGACTTCTAGTGGAGAAAAATCAGTTGTGTGAGAAGCCCAGTGGCAGGAGTGAACTGAGTTTATGAAAGCAATTCATGTTCAGTGGGAAGATTTACCCTTCACCATTAATATTGAACAGATAATAAGGACGCAGCACTGGGGTTCAGATTTGTGTCAGTTGGGTTTCATAGTGATGCTCTGCCCTGCTTTTCTTTTACTTCGCCCAGCAAATTATCTGATCTGCAAGTCCTGTTTTAAAAGAAATACCCTGGCTTGTACTATTGATATCTCTTGGTATGTTTGTATATCAAAGGGTTTTTTTTTCCCCCTTCTTAACTATGTGATGCTAATTGACCAACTGGAACAAACTGATTTATTGGTGAGGGGGGAGGGTCATGTGACTGTTTTAGCTGTATAAAACCAATACCCCCTCTGCATTAGCAGGGACTGCATTGGCATGATATAGTGAGGCATTTAAAGTGAGCTTTTAAGTGAGAAGATATAGTTAGACTATAGTTAAGTGAGCTTTTAAGTGAGAAGATATAGTTAGACTATAGTTAAGCGAGCTTTTAAGTGAGACGATATAGTTAGACTATAGTTAAGTGAGCTTTTAAGTGAGAAGATATAGTTAGACTATAGTTAAGTGAGCTTTTAAGTGAGAAGATATAGTTAGACTATAGTTAAGTGAGCTTTTAAGTGAGAAGATATAGTTAGACTATAGTTAAGTGAGCTTTAAGTGAGAAGATATAGTTAGACTATAGTTTGACTAGAGGTGACTGGGGACTGCATCCTTCTGCAAACTCTTCTGCACATGGCAACAAACGGTGAGTTATTCTGATCACACTATGTTCCCTGCTGTTTAGTCTGCACACACACACTTGGCTCAAAACAGCTCCATGCAGCATTACCTAGCTCTGGCATAATGAACCTGCTTTTTACCTCCACTTTGTTCTTTCACGTGGCCTCATTGAAATGTTATTCCCTCTATCCACTACAAACGCCTCCCTCTTGGCCCACACCCAACATCACCATACACCCTGGACTACTCAAAAGCCTTGCACTATCTACTGAATGTTGGTGGAGAACCCTGAAAACCAGCACACCAACGACCGCACACTCAAATGGCAAACATCATAAAGTAACAACTTGCAAACAACTACTCAAATTTCTACTCATACTATTACTCTCTTTAGCAGGTGATATTGAATCTAACCCAGGCCCTCCCACTTCAATTCTGTCCCATACCCCTGAGAATACATAGTTACATAGTAGATGAGGTTGAAAAAAGACTTCCGTCCATCAAGTTCAACCTATGCTAAATGTAGACAACAGATACTTTATCCTATATCTATACTTATTGATCCAGAGGAAGGCAAACAAAAAACCCCATTAAGGGGAAAAATTAATTCCTTCCTGACTCCAAGAATTGGCAGTCAGAATAATCCCTGGATCAACATCCTTCCCATGTATACTTATTTGGTATATCCCTGTATACCTTTCCCATCTAAAAAGATGTCCAACCTTTTTTTTAACAAATCTATTGTATCTGCCATCACAGTCTCCATGGGTAATGAATTCCACATTTTAACTGCCCTTACTGTAAAGAACCCTTTCCTTTGATGCTGGTGAAATTTCCTTTCCTCCAACCTTAAGGGATGGCCCAGAGTCCTTTGTACTGCCCGTGGGATGAATAGTTCTTTTGAAAGCTCCTTGTATTGTCCCTGAATATATTTGTATATAGTTATCATATCCCCTCTTAGACGCCTCTTTTCTAATGTAAATAAATCTAATTTAGCTAGCCTCTCCTCATAAGTTAGAATGTCCATCTCCTTTATTAATTTATTAATCCCCTTCAAATTCCAAAAAGGGCTATCTGTCGCCCATATAAATATCCGGAGTCTGCTGCCCAAACTGGATGAACTAAGGGCAGGGTGCCTTATGCATAAACCAAAAGCCATCGTTCTTACAGAAACATGGCTAACCCCTAAAACCCCTGATGCACATATTGACATTCAGGGATACTCCATTTCTAGGAGAGATAGGTCAAAGAGAGGAGGAAGAGTGTTATTTTATATTGCAGACACCTTACAATTTACACTGTTACACTGCCCCCCAAGCCCAACCTCTTTTGAAATCCTAGTCGGCAGAATCTGCCTCCCCTTTTCTAAGCCCATTTTGCTTGCTGGCATCTACCGCCCCCCTAAAGCCCCACTACAATCTCTGACTAATATCACCCAGTTTCTTGGCTCCATTTCCTCTCTGAATGAGAAGAGTGAGCTGCTAGTTCTTGGGGATTTCAACTTCAATTGGCTTGACCCTAAAAAACCCAAAATCCACACACAAATTAAATCGCTTAACCTATCGCAACTCATTTCCCAACCCACACGGACAAACCTGAAATCGCACAACCACTCTAAACAGCCAAGTGTGTGTTTCTCTGCATCCCGTACTTCCCTTCTGTGTGTAGAGGCCAATCACATCTTTCTCTGCCGGTTCCGGCTCTAGAACCGACTCTGGAACCACGGTTAGAGTGCATGAGCCCTCCGAAACTTCCGTGAGGTAGGTAGATTGATTACCTGCATTGACTGATCCAGTCTTGAAGTTGACCGCTTCTTCCTTTGCGGTTTCTGTAGGCTGCAGCAGCTTGGGAAGCAGGAACTGTGCCCCGCAGCAGGCACACTGAGGTCCCCAGGTCAATTCACAACCTGGGAAATCACATATAGAACATGGATCTTTGAGACACTTCTTCCCTTCCACTTGTGCCACGAACACCCCGCGTGGTAGCTGATAGGGATCAAAGTCCTCACTACCAGGCATATTCAAGTCCCTTTGTAAGCATGGACACAAAATAACGGTTACGTTCATTCCTCTTGTTCGCCAGGCTCTATACAACTGAGGGTGTAATTTACTGCAGCCGTCACCTCTCTTATGGTGAACAGACACGGCTGATCGCTGTTCACTGTGCTCACTCACATTGTGGGGGCGGGGCTCTGGTTTTCCCGCCAGTCCCGGATGGGTTTCTGCAAAACGTTTTGGTGCGGCCTGGCAGTCAGCCGCACATGAGCCATTTTGATTTGGCGGGAGCCGCCATTTTAGGTGGGACTCACTGTTAGCATCCCCTTGCTGCAGGAGCCTCCATTTTGATCACAGTCCTGTTAACTACACTAGGGCTCTCGGTGCATGCAGAAACTGCCAAGTCAGGGTAGATAAAGGGGTATCCATCGGTCGGGCCCCCGGGCAGATTCAAGAATTGGGGGTGTAGAGGGAGAAAGGGGGTGGCCCGGTATTAAAGGGATTGCACCCCATTTGGCTGTCCCCTGACCTCACCAGGGAGACAAGGGGTTAACTGGGCTACGGTTCAGCAATGTGATTTAACCCTTGTTATAACATGTAAATGTATATTCCCCTGTCCCCATACTTTATTGTGATATCTTGTTATATCAGTGTCTGCATCACACATACACTGGGATCCATCCGGGAGGGCAAGGGTTAATAGTTATTCAGTGATTATAGCCCTTTGTGTAATTTTCCCGCCTTTTCAGGCACCATTTTGCAGAGTCCCATAGGCCGCCATTAGAGCTCCATGCATTTCAATGGCGGATCTTGCTGTTTTGGACCTGTTTCACTCGAAGACCAGCAGATGGCGTCCGAGAGGAGGAGCGGCGGTTTCCCATTGTAAGTCAATGGGCTGATTGACTTCAATGGAGATTCCTCGACGGTGCTTTCCAGGAACGAGTTGGCTGCCGTCCAAACCGCAAAACCGCAAAGCGGATACTTTTTCTAAAAGAGAGCTTTGATCACTGTTAGTCAAGTTCAACGATAAGTGGCGTGGGAATCTACAGTTCTAGGGCACCCAGAAATAAAATTATTTTTGTCCCTAGACCTCCCCCCACTCGACCACCACCGGGTCCCCGTATCCTGGACCCTTGAGAAGGGTCGTGCCAAGAGAGCGGGTCGCACCATAGGTTCCAATAGCGGCGGCAGAAAGAGCTCAAGAATTCGACTAAGTGTCAAAAGCTGAAAACCATGAATCCATATCTCCGGCTCCGGAGTGTCCAGAGGGCCAGGGTTTGGGGTACCTGTAGTCACTGCTCCAGCATGACTGCAGAACCATCCTTGACCCTCTCGGACCAACCCGACGGAGTATGAACCCCCTTGAAGGTTCGGGACTTTTCCCATAGACTCCAATGGCGGCCAATTTCCATTGACCGGCTATGGCGGAGATACCCCATTGACCGGCGGCGATGCCCCATTGAAAGTCTATGGCGGCGGATTCCCATAGCCGCCAACGGCGGCGGCTTGCCATTGAAAGTCTATGGCGGCGGAGCCCGTTGTTTTCAATGGGGATTTAGTGAAAAACCGTGATTTAATTTACAGCGGAGTTTATTGTATTAAAATAGGAAACGGTTTAAGGTGTATTTGTGTAACTCCGGTTCCGAAGGTCCCAGCGGACTGAAACTTGGACCATATGCTGTCCCAGTTCCGGCATTCAGATCTGGGTAGTTTGGACCCGCTGGACCCAACGGAACCGGATATTTTAATATGTTTGTGTTTAACTTGTAACACTGTATCCCAAGGCAGGGATAAAACCCAGAGGAAATTCCTTTGCATACAAGGTAGCATATGGTCAGAGAGGCGACCCAATGTCTAGGACTTAAGTATTGTTCAAAGGATTTTGTCACCCTCACTGTTTACCTGAGGGCGGAGACGACTCAAACCAGAGCAGTCTGTAAGTGTCACATTTAACACCTTACAACAAAGAGTATCCTGCCAGAAATCCCATTTGGTAGACTGGCTGGCATTTCTGATGTAAATGTGGGGCTACAGAAATGAGACCCCAGAGTCCTAGTGCGCATGTCCTAACTAGCAGGGGGCATGGATTAAAATGTATTCCCACGTTAAAGATTGGCTACAGGTAATTGTGGCCCAATCACCTGTACTTAATGTTAAGGATAGGGTCACAAAAGATTTATAAACTGTGGTCAACCCTATATCCTTTGTCTTCTATACCATCTGAATTGTTACCTGATTGCTGGAGAATTGCTACATGATACTTCTCATTCCCCAACCCCAAAGTAAGTGTACTTCTTGCCTGTTACTGTACTATATTGTGTGTTCACCTATTTAAGCAATAAATATACTTTATTATATCTAAGCCTCGTTCAGTTCAACCCAGTATTTGGTGTATTATTAATAGCCTGTCACAAAGCTCCCGTCATAGGGGGCCATCTTACTCGCTTATGGCCTGGCCCACATACATCAGTACAGTACTCCATTGCAAGGTGACATCATACCTTCGCCCTCTGACCCATGGACAAGCTAGCCCAGGGAGTTTCCGAACATGCTCCTGGACGTCTAGCAAAGACACGCCAGCAGGGACTGCCCCCACGGCAACCACGTGGTTAGGAGTTGCGTTAACCTTCAAGGCCATGCGTAGACCTCCTGCCTTGAGAGCACCCACATGGGGAAACAAAAATAGCACAATTGAGAAAAAAAATTACCGGGCACCCCAGGTCTGAGCTCTCAGCAGCATCTCCAAATGTAGCCCTTTTTCTGACGCTTCCAAAAAGAGACTACGGTTAACTGCACGCACCTGTGGCTCCAGGAGATCCGAGCCTCCGCTAGCTGGGAGAATGGGGTAACACTTATAGCGCAGCGCCTCCACTTACCCAGGATCCCCGTGATGTGAGATTCCCCTGGGCAAGAAACATAACAACACCTTATGATTGTAACTGGTTTTTACTGTAACGCAACAATACCTTATCACTTTATAATGAAACGTAGCAATAACATATATCACATATACTTATACTCTAATGCTCATATAACCTTAGTGGCTCGGCCACTCTCATCAGGAGTAACGTCTCCGTCCCCTCACACCGTGTCCATGTATGGTACTATATTTGTATAGGCTCAGTCCTTTGGCCACTTCACTAGTGTCCCCAAAGAGTTATGCCTATGGCGGGATCAGCGCCTGTTGACCGGTGTTGGTGCACTTGATGTAAATAATACCTTCCGGTCACGGCGGTGACCGGTAACAACTTCGCAAAGGGTTAGACGAATCAGCGGCCTGCCTCCTGGGTCACAATTTATTTATTTATAAAATATTTTACCAGGAAGTAATACATTGAGAGTTACCTCTCGTTTTCAAGTATGTCCTGGGCACAGAGTTAAGACAAATAATACATGGCTACAAATACAGTTACATAAGTGAACAGGGTATACATTATATACAAGACATTGCATGCACAGTTAAAGAAAATATATGTTATGGGCGAATGAAACAGTTACAGACCAGATTAAAATGTGAGACAGCCTTAGATTTGAAAGAACTTAAACTGGTGGTGGATGTGAGAGTCTCTGGTAGGTTGTTCCAGTTTTGGGGTGCACGGTAAGAGAAGGAGGAACGGGCGGATACTTTGTTGAGCCTTGGGACCATGAACAGTATTTTGGAGTCTGATCTCAGATGATAGGTGCTGCATGTGGTAGGGGTGAGGAGCTTGTTCAGGTAGCTGAGTAGCTTGCCCATAAAGAATTTAAAGGCAAGACAGGAAAGGTAAACTTTGCGCGTAAACTCGAGTGATGACCAATCTAGTTCTTTGAGAATTTCGCAGTGATGTGTGTTGTAGTTGCATTGGAGAACAAAACGACAAATTGAATTATAGAGGGTATCAAGTTTGCTACGGTGGGTTTGAGGTGCCGTGCCATATACTATGTCTCCATAGTCAATAATTGGCATTAGCATCTGCTGTGCAATACGCTTTCTGACCAGGAGACGTAGGGAGGCTTTGTTCCTGTAAAGTACCCCTAGTTTGGCATAGGTCTTGGTTGTCAGGGTATCAATGTGCATTCCGAATGTTAAGTGGGAGTCAAACCATAAGCCCAGGTATTTAAAACTAGTGACAGGGGTTAGGGTGGTGTTAGTGTTGGTTCTAATATGGAGCTCAGTCGCTGGAAGCTTTAAGAATTTAGTCTTGGTCAAAAATACCATTGTTACAGTCTTGTCAGTGATTAAAAACAGTTTGTTTTGGGAAATCCAGTTTTCGAGTCTCAAAAAGTCAGACTGAAGTATGTGTTGAAGGTCAGAGAGGCTATGGCTGTGTGCATATAGGATTGTGTCATCTGCATACATGTGAATTGAGGCTTCCTTACAAGCTGTGGGAAGATCATTAATGAATACTGAGAAGAGTAGGGGCCCCAGAACAGAGCCTTGCGGGACACCACAGGTGAGATCCAGGGGGTTGGAGTTAGAGCCTGAGATGTCCAGCCGTCTGGTCCCAAACGACTCGCCACAACCGCAACTCTGCACCTTTGTCCCTAGCTGTCATACAGTAAGGGATGGCGTTCCTATCACTATAGGGCTTCCCTGCAGCACTGAGACCTACGGTGATTCAGGGATTCTCCTAGGGGCCTGTGGGGCAGAACTGTCCTATGCAGGCATGTCACTGACCCCTTGCACCCACACACACTACCTCTTCCTTCACCTCCCGGATCCCCTCTCACTAGCTCAACCTAATACTTGCAGCAACCACACTGCACTCAACCCTGTGTCCCCTTGTCAGTGCACACAGCACTGACAGCTGTGTCACTGACAAGACTCCACACCACACACACACCTAAGGGCAGGGTCCCTACCTTAGGGGCCTTCCCTCAGCTACCCTATTGGGGATTGGGGCCTGCCTGGGACCTGGGGATTACCTTACCTGGTGTAGGAGCCACTTGCTCCCTACACCCTAACTCCCCCTTCCTGCTCCCAGCTCCAACTGCCGATGCTAAGCCCGCGAAATGTATCCCTTTCTCCCTGTCTGAGAATCCTTGGCCCTCATTGGCCACTCTGAGACACCTGTCGTTTTTGGCCCCAAGCCTCATGGGAACTGTAGTCCCGTGGAGGCTGCTTTTGCCTTGGGGCTGCGTGCGCGATTCTCCTGCGCATGCGCGACTCCCTAATGGCCGCCGCAACTCCTTAGCTTCTCCCGTGCATGCGCGGTCATAGCGCATGTGCGCACAACCACAATGGCGGCCCCCGCTAGCCGGGTGCGCCGCCGAGCCTCCTAGGACTCGGAGCTCTCCCTGCTCCGGCCCCCACCTTTTCAGCTTGCCGGCGGGTCCGTCGCTGCCTCCGGCGGCACCCGCGACCGCTCAGCGCACTATGAAGGGGGTCTCTGGGGCAGAAAAGAGACCGGGGCAACATATATAAAAACCTACAAATGCAATAAAGCTGCTTAAAATCAGAGGAAAAACTCAACCACATTGGTAAAATACATTTTTTTTATCATGGATTGCTGTAAAAATGATGAAAGTGTCATTGTGGCTCGATTTATGTTCACCGTGGCCTAGAGAGTCATTTGGTAGGGACTACTGTAATGTATTAATATGTCTGCTATATTATGCATTCACATTATTGATTCATTCCTCAAAATTACCGTCTTTACTGATCTACAAAAATTGCCGAACTACATAAATAATGATAATATTTATATTGATTAAGAAATAACTAGTAAAAAATGTATACGGTGGCTGTAAAATCTAAAATGGCAATGACCACATTTCGGTGCTTCTACAACAAGATTATTCATTTCAGTAGCTCCAAATATATTTTTGAGGTTCCCTGGCTCCACCCGACTTGCCACTGTTGCTTGTGGTTTAATGCAGACCTCCACAAAACCTTCTCTGCTTCATTATGGGAGTTCCCTCAGATTCTGAGGCTCCATGATGTCCGAGCATCAGCAGGTTCTAACAGACAGCCAGTTTCAGCTTGATAAAGCATATCTAGTCCCACTTCCCCATCGGCTCCAGCACTACGAGGGTGGAAGCCCACCGGACATTGGCTTTCATCGAACCATACCGCATTCTCTCTTCAGATAAGCATAATAGTACTTACCTTTTGAGTGTTTTATCTCTTTTCTTCTTATGCTTGATTCAACTGGTTTACACACAATATATATATATATATATATATATATATATATACACAGTATATATACACACACATACACATCTATTATGCATATGTATGCCCATATGGGTTACATGCACATCTCTCTATTGGTTCCTGTTTGACATAACCTACAGCTGTCAGTTAGCTTTTACAACCAATATAAGATTATATAGTTAGGATATACATACATATGTCTATGGTTTTATATAGGTAAATGTATGTAGGTGTATAGATCTATGTTTGTTTTCCTATGTTTTGTGCTATCATGAGTGATTTTAGACATGTTTGTATGTGTGTTAGTTCGTTTTTGTTATTGTTTTGAGGCTGTCAGTACTCTTGCTATTGGATTGGAGGATATTCAACCAATCATGGCCACTGGAAAATAGAAGGGAAGAAAAAGAGCCTCCCAAAGTAGAGCTCCAGAAGAAATGAAAAAACGGCAATCAGTAGTTAACCATACACATTTCAAATCCACGATATTCCATCCGGTGAATGATCCTATGTAAGCTCATATTGGGGATGTTGACCAAAAATATAAATGGGTTAGTCAGGGAAGATCATAGTGTAGATCAACCCGACTCCCAACTAATTGGATAAACAATGCCCTGGAGCTGGATCCCAGTGTGGATGAATAAAGGATAAAGTTGTAGTAGTCACTGAGGCTTGATTGAAGAAGTCTGGATGGGTGTGCGAAGGCTCAACGATCAATGCAGGTAAAGGAAACCCCCAACCGGGGTGAAAGCGCCATGCACTGCTGCCGTGGAATCGCCAAAAATAAGCTGATGCTGCTGGGTCACTAGAAATTATTTATTGAATTATCGAAACATACAAAAATAGCAAAGTTCCTCACGGAGGAACACTCTGACATGTATCGTGCCCTTAAGGCACTTTGTCAAAGTCTTTTACCCTTTTCAGTGTTTTCCCCTACACCACCTTGTCCCCATTTTGCAGTCTATTCCCTGACTGTGGAAATAAGAATGAATACAAACTGTGCCATTAGCTTTTTAGACACAAGATGGCGCTGTGAGCGCTGAACCAAGCGCTGATTGAAGACGCGTGGCTGTGTATGGGAGGGCCTCTTTGAAGTATAGGTATCCATTTCTAAGCACTAGACCTCGCAACCGCAAGGTTAATTGAATAAGTGGTTTGCGGTTTAAACTGAAGTGGATTCAGTCAAAATGTATCCCCTGCCTTGTAAACTTGAAAGGGGGAAAATATATTGACGTGGGAACTAGGTTAACTACTGACCATCATAGCCCTTTCAATTAAGTAAGCTAACTTGCGAACGGAGTGGGCTAGCACTCAAATTTTTGGAGTGCCGCTCAGAATAAAGAAACCATGCACCCACATATTAAGTTTATTCCAGTGGCACAAGCAGAACATACTTTATTAATAAAATGTATTTTACTGATGGTTTTAAATGGACAGGCAGGAAAGGCTTTTTCTGTAAGTCCGGGAAAAATCCTTTAGCATGTAAATATGCTAAGGGTGAATGAGCTGAGGGTATTTTCCTCTCTGTACTTCAAAGAGCCCCTGCTAAGTGGGAGCCTCTGAGTCTAGTAAAGTCCGGAGTTGAAAAGCCTCAGAGATACAAAGTGTAAAAATGGCTGGGATGTTGCGGAGTGCCAGATACCGGTACTCAGCATGGGCCATTCACACTTTGTGACCAAACCCCAGACTGGGAGTCGCCAGGTAAGGGGTGGACCCCTGGTATGGTAAACCGCCTAGGTGTCAGGCTGACACATGCGCTTTGCAAACCGAAAAGCCCTTTTTGCCCGTTCTACAAACTCCGGGCAAACCGGGGATTGGTGGGTTAAATGTTCCCACGGAGGGGATTGGGCACGCAGGTTAGGGATAGTACTGTAAGTCCTATAAACCTGCCTGCCGAGCTATCCCCGGGGTGATTCATGATTTCTTCAAGCGTGGTTCAAGATTCCATCCAAGTACAGCGGCAGCGGTTCCAGAACGCAAGGGGTTAAAACATCGCAACCAAGAATTTACCCCTACTTCAGGAATTCGTTAGCGCTGGGGATCTCAGAATGAACCCCAAAAAACTTTTTACATTTGGCAGCAATATCGGGCAGGCAAGTTGCGCCCTAGCCAAAAGGATTGTAACCCAGAGACTTTGTTTCTACATCTTTCGTTCAAAGGACAATTTATTTCATTTCCCCATCCCAGTAAGTGATTATTAAGTGTATTCTGAGGTTGTCGTGTGTTTGTCTGTAAAGAAATAAATGACAACTTATTTTGCCCTCCTTGTTATGCTCAATCGAGAATCCCAAAAAGATAAAATGGTTGATAGGTACTGGTCCACCGTGACAGTTATATGTTGTTATTCTGCTGTCTTGTTAGTCAGTATTGTTTATTAGTATGTTAGTTTGTCCTATATCTACAGCAGTATACACTATGTAATATCTTTGTGCTTTATTCCATATTTCTCGGATGCCTTCCACGAAGTTACAAGGTTGATCCGGATGAACAGGATTGTTCCACAGCAGCATAGCTCTTGCCAGTGTATCTGGATATTTGTTGGACTTTATTTTCCAAGGCGCCGGTCTGTATTTATGTTGTTTTCTTTGTACTTAAACATACCAGAAAAACTCAAAAGACTGGAGAGATTCTACTTCTATCACCACCCTTGTCAATTAGTGAAAAAGCAACTCATACAGATGCAGCAGCCGTTATCCGACCATTTATTCATAGTGTGTGTGAGCAGGGCGTCTCCTGAGCTGAACAAAGTTGATTTCGGTCTCGGGAACCCCCTGCTTCCCGAGATACAGGCCCCGCAATGTTAAAATCCCACTGTCATGTGACCCACAGGAGTTTAACATGGTGGGGATACCAGCACCCCATAACTGGGCCTGTAACTCAGGAAGTTGTGGATCCCCGGAACTGAAATCAATGCGGTTCAGCTCCGGAGACCCCCTGCTACAATACTGTAGTATTAAAATTAAATAAACCCCCTCGGATCGCCTGTTAGATACACACAGGGAGAGTGACTAATTCAGCCTCTCTTACTGCGCATCTCTTGCAGCCAGGTAGACCCTGGTAGGATAAACACAGCAGGGACCCCTGCTGTGTTAATCCTATGGGCCATTAATCCATCGCTGCAAATCTAGCGAGGATCTGTATGAGAACTGGGAACCTTTATGGAGGATTGGTGGATCGCAATTTATTAAAAGTTGGTTTTAGCCTGAGATAGGAGGGGGTACATGTCCCATTTTTTGTTGTTTGTACTGGTAAAGGAGGGATTTAGAGAGGTCAACTACAAACAAGGATTCTGGGTAATGATATGCAAAGAATCATATCAAAAGTTTAGAGTCCTGCATAAAAACATGCACTCATGAGTTTCTTTGCTGTACTGTAACTTTAGGCATGTAGGGTATGAGCCACATTTTACCCATCAAAACCTTACTGTGCCTGCCCACGCACCAGAAGCTTGCATTCATTTAAATGGCAATTTTAGGTTTTGATGAAACTTTCACTAAGCCAACCTATTCTACCCAAAATCGGACAAAAACCTCATGCACGGAGATACTGTAAAATGAGCAGAGAAAATGTACTAGGAAGGTTTCCTTACCGAGTGAACGGAAAAGGTTTCCCTCTGTACTTACTTGTGCCGTGTTTTCACCACAGTTCTTTTTCCTTTCCTGCTTTTACTGGGTCTTGGAACATTCTCCACATCTTCTTCTCTAATGCTTTTCCAGAAATACTTTTATCACATATTTCATCCGTCTGCACTGTCAGGCACTTTGTAACCAAGTGTTGAAAACCAAATATTAAAACTATGGAACCGATTAATGAATAGTTTTGTAGAGTTGTCCTGCTGAGCCCCTTCCTCGGTTGGGCTGCTCCCTCTCTATAAAGTGCATGCTGTTGCCCTCACTTTTCTTTATCCAAATTCACATGCATGTGATACCTCTATATTTCTATGTACTGTAAGTGACATGGTAAACATAGCTATGTAGGTCAGAGATGACCAGAACTATGGAGCACAATTAAAAAAAAAAAAAAAGTAAGATCCTCAATCAGTTAACTGGCAAGTAACTGGTCAATTAAATAACAAACGATGTATTTTGTTATTGCGGCGGAAATTACATCTCTATAAACCGTTAATTGGGTGCATTTTTTTTTTTTTTTTAAATTAACTCAAATATATTTTGAGCCATTTTATCACCGTCTTTATTTCCCGTAAGGTCGATTTTCCAAGAAGGTATAACAGTTTTTTCTGCCTTGACATTTTATTCCAATCTTTGCTCTACATCAATGTGTAACAGTTTCTTTACTGGCAGCCAAAAGACTTACATACAAAAGCTACATTCACGGCATGGACAGCAAGTGCCAAAAAATACATATGTTATTTGGCATTTAAATGTAAATGTGTTATGTTGCCATTGATGTTAAACCTATTAAAACGGTGCTGTTCTTGTGCTTTGCAATTTAAGAATGTATTATTTTCTGTTAAAAGTACACACAGGGTAATGCCCCTAAAAATATTGCACAACCACTACTGTATCATTTGTAAAATATGTAATAAGAAGTGACAATTTGACTTAGTTTTGAAAGGAACAAAATAAAACATCTTGCATTCTATAATGGCTCGTGCAGGAAGCACTTAGCATTAAGGCAGCAGTCTGTACCACTTGTGATTTGTTTTATTTATTTAAGTGAACAGGGGTTCTCTCAGCAGCAGATCCATGGCCCTCTGGGCCCCCCCCCCCCCCACCCCCCTTCTTGATCGCCAAGCAGATTTGTCCCCCGAACAAGAATACTTGCTTGGAGACAAAATGACCACAGGTTAATGGCTTGCTCGCAGCTAACAGAAAAGTTGCAAAGTGATCACGGAACTATAGATCAGCACGGAGGCCACCGAGAGACAGAGGGGGGAGAATAAGCATAATAACCCAGGCCTGTAGGGAATCTAAAATTAACAGGAGTTGTGTTGCTATCTAGCAAAGTTTTCTTTTTAATCTGAAACAGTTAAGATTTTTGTGTTGCTGAAATTACCATAGAATCCAATGGCATCTTTTTTTCTTTGATACTTTGCTGCAGTTTTGCAGCAGGGATTCTGTAAGGCTGCGCTTATAGTGCCGGCTCTGGATGATGTCACCCGTCTCCGTAGCCCTTGCGAAAGTTGTAATTTGAGTTGGAGACGTCTCTCGCTACAAGGGGAGAGACGTCAGGCAAGGGGAAAGGCAGAGGGGCGGAGGCAAGAGCAAGGGGGAAGGCTGAAACGGAAGGGAGTTAAAATTTCTGTTTGTATGCTGAATTTACTTTAAATTACAGGAGAATTTACTATTTTAAAGTTGTTAATATAGTGTGTTTCACTTGATAGACACACAAACACACAATCACCAGGGCCGCCAACAGAAATCATGCCCCCCCCCAACCCATAGCGCACCTACCACATACAAATATTTTGTAGCGCGCAACTTTTACTTAACTATTTCTTCTTATTGTAATACAGAAAAAAAACATTGCATTGTAATCTGTTTATTTTTATATTTTCAACAAAAGACAGGTGACTGCCTGGGTGAGCGACGCTTCCTGATTCCTTGCCCGCTAGATGCAAGGTAGACTCGGGGGGCACGGCCGGGCCCCCGACTCACGGGGCCTGGGACGCCAACCCCGGCAGACCCCCCCTGTTCGCGGACCTGACAATCATACACACACACACATCCCCTTGCACACACACACACCTCTCCCTGGATCAAAAGCTATCCGATTGGTTTCTAGCCTGTCACATGGTGAGACCGTCGCTGTAAAAATCAAATTCTACTGACTACAGAGATTTAGGTTGCTCCTTCGCGCATACTATAAGCACATGCAACGGCTTCAAAGCATTTGTTTTGGCGTGATGTTGCGTCGCCATCACTATAAGCGCAACCTTAAACAGATGTAGCAGGCGTTATTGCACACGCTGGCGCGCAGTAGTGGGTGCACCAGTGTCAGACTCGTCCCTTTTCTTGCATGCAGCTAATCCATTTAGAATGGCAGCTGCTCCCGTCAGCACATTATGTAACGCGTCTGCAGGAGCAAGAACAGCTGCTACATCTGTATATGGCTCCCAAAAGAGAGAGAAAGAGGGCAGCCAGTTTTAATCTAAAGCTACAATACGCCACCAGGGTTGTCACCTTCTAATGAAGGCCAACCAGGAGAATTTGTTTTTAAATGTTGCACTTACCATCAGCGGCGTCCACTCGGCATCTCCCTTCAAATATGGCTGTGCGGCATCAAATGGCGTCCCATTGCCATGACGTCAAGTTGCCATGACAACGGGATGCCTTATGGCGCCTAGGCATCATGTGACCTCACGTTGTTATGGCAACGCGTGACGTCACTTAGCATTCCCGTTGTCATGGAAACAGGACGCCATTTGACACCGTGCAGCCATATTGTAGGGAGTTGATGGGGGAGATGCTGACAGACACCGTCGCAGCCGCCCCCCGGAGGTTTACTAGGTAAACCCGTAGCCCGGAGAGATGTGGCCAAAACATATAGTCTCCAGGTGAAACCTGGAGTTGTGGCAACTATGTACGCAACACTTCACAATATAACAGCTCACTGCAATATAATTTCACTTCATTTTGCCATATGACTAAACCAGGATAGCAACTGCTAGACTGGAATAGGTTAGCAAAATAACTTAATGATGTACTTGCAAAGGCTTTATTATATGAAACTTTATTTTTCTTACTTGTACCTATACATTCATCCATGACCTGGGAGACTGCAAGGGAACTCCCCCCCCCCCCCCCCCAAAAGTAACCAGAACCCCACATAAATAACTGCAAGATAAAGTCTGGAGGTGCAAGGCCGCGTTATTTTTTTATTTAGGAAAAGGTGGAATCCATACGGCAGAACATCCCCTCTGTTTCTTCCTCCCATCCTACACCTCTTCCTAACTCTCCTCCTGCCTTCCTTGACTCTTTTTCCACTGTCTCAGAGGAGGATGTGTCGCTGTTGATCGCCTCCTCTCCCTCTACCACTTGCCCTCTTGACCCCATTCCCTCCCATCTCCTAAAACCTCTAGCTCCTACTATAATCCCTACGCTCACACACATTTTTAACTCCTCCCTCTGCTCTGGAACCTTTCCATCCTCCTTCAAACATGCAACAGTCATACCATTACTCAAGAACAGCAAGCTTGACCCTACCTGTCTTTCTAACTATCGACCTGTCTCCCTCCTGCCTTTTGCCTCTAAACTCCTTGAACGTCTTGTATTCTCTCGCTTGCTCCATTTTCTCAACACCTATTCTCTCCTAGACCCTCTACAATCTGGCTTCCGCTCTGCTCACTCCACCGAAACAGCCCTCACTAAAATAACTGACGACCTCCATGCTGCCAAAGACAGAGGTCATTACACTCTGCTCATATTACTCGACCTCTCTGCAGCATTTGACACAGTGGACCACCCTCTTCTCCTCCACATTCTCCATACTCTAGGTATTCGGAACAAAGCTCTATCCTGGATCTCATCCTACCTCTCCCATCGTACCGTCAGTGTCTCTTTTGCTAACACCTCCTCCTCCTCTATTGATCTCTCTGTGGGGGTACCCCAGGGCTCTGTCCTGGGACCTCTTCTCTTTTCTCTGTACACACTCTCTCTAGGTGACCTAATAACATCTTTTGGGTTTAATTATCACCTCTATGCCGACGACACACAAATATACTTTTCAACACCTGTCCTTACACCTGCTGTACAAACCAAAGTTTCTGAATGGCCCTCCGCCGCCTTAAACTCAACATGGCTAAAACAGAGCTCCTCATACTTCCTCCCAAACCTGGCCCTACTACCTCCTTCCACATTACTGTTGGAACTACAATCATTCACCCAGTAGCCCAAGCACGCTGTCTAGGGGTCACACTCGACTCCTCTCTCACATTCGCCCCTCACATTCAAAACATTTCTAAAACTTGTCGCTTTTTCCTCCGCAATATAACAAAGATACGCCCTTTCCTCTGTTGCTCGACTGCTAAAACTCTGACTCAGGCCCTCATTCTCTCCCGTCTTGATTACTGTAACCTCCTGCTGTCCGGCCTTCCTGCCTCTCACCTGTCTCCCCTACAATCTATCCTAAACGCTGCTGCCAGAATCACTCTACTCTTTCCTAGATCTGTCTCAGCATCTCCCCTCATGAAATCCCTCTCCTGGCTTCCGATCAAATCCCGCATCTCACATTCCATTCTTCTCCTCACTTTTAAAGCTTTACACTCTTCTGCCCCTCTTTACATCTCATCCCTAATTTCTCGTTATGCACCATCCAGACTCTTGCGTTCTTCTCAAGGATGTCTTCTTTCCACCCCCTTTGTATCTAAATCCCTCTCCCGCCTTAAACCTTTCTCACTTTCTGCCCCACACCTCTGGAATACCCTTCCCCTCAATACCCGACTAGCACCCTCTCTATCCACCTTTAAGACCCACCTTAAGACACACTTGCTTAAAGAAGCATATGAATAGCACTGTGGATATTCTGAACACGATACATAAAGCTTGGCCCCCTGCAGACGCACTTACCAGAACTCCCTCCTACTGTCTCTGTACGTTCTACCTACCAATTAGACTGTAAGCTCCTCGGGGCAGGGACTCCTCTTCCGAAATGTTACTTTTATGTCTAAAGCACTTATTCCCATGATCTGTTATTTATATTATCTGTTATTTATTTGATTACCCCATGTATTACTACTGTGAAGCGCTATGTACATTAATGGCGCTATATAAATAAAGACATACAATACAATACAATACAATTTAACCATGAAATAATTGGTAAGCGCTATCCCTGCCAGAGTTCTCGCTCAAAGGGTTAAAAGGTCCTTGAACCAATGACCCGTGAAACCAAGTCGGGCCCACGTGACCCAGCCGTTGATGCGAGTGGGCTCCCAGAACTCACGTTTAAAACTAGCCCACTCGCCACTCCCAGTCTCACTGGGCCTTACCAAGTACGGAGCCCCGTCTGGCAAAGATAAGCAGACAAACACCACAACACTTTGACCCCATAGGGGGTAACAAAAATAGAGACTTATCTCCCCTCATTCAAGAAACTTCAGTACTTATTCTCATATTTCTTTTTGCTTTTTTATTTTCCACTAATAAACTTCAAACTGTAACAACCACATAAATAACCAGTGTTCGACAAACCTATACATTTGCACGCCCCGGGCGAGTGGATTTAACATTGTGGCGAGCTCCTATTAGCCCAAGCAGCACACGTGTGGTACTAGGTGGCGAGTAGATTTTTTGGTGATTTGTCGACCACTGTAAATAACCATATACGCAACAAGGTTGTGTTTCAATTGAACATCCAAACGAAGGAGAGATGGAGCACAGCTGGAAACAAAATGAACTACTAGGAGAGTGGGACCCAGATAAAAAAAGTTAGTTTATTGGATCAGTGCAAAAATACAAAAAAACGGAGCCCTCAGGCCCCCACCAACGCGTTTCGAGCCGGTGGCTCTTTCTCAAGGTGCATTTGATCTGGACTGTCTGGGACCTCCAGGGACACAATTTATATGCTTATAGTCTTGGGCTATTTAGCCAGTGGTTCATGTTGGAGCACCATACAGTTTCTTGTGACTGTGTTTCAATTGAAGAAACTAGGCAGGAGTATTTCTCATGCCTCAAAAATATCAAGATCGGCAAAAAACAGTAGCCTTCAAACAAAAACAAAAAAAAGCTGGGTGAGTTGTGTCCAAACTCTTAGCATTAGTACGAAAAATCAAAATCAGGTGTATATATTTATTTTAAAATATTACCAACACAACCCTTTACATATGTGTATTTATTTCAGTATGCAACAGTTCCTGTATTGCTGATATGTTCATTTAGAATCACGTAATTTTTTAAATCTAGCTTCGAACCTCGATTTACTTAACTCCAAAATACTAATCCCCAAGGCCTGGTAATCATAGTCAATATCGGCCAGGTCTTTTATTCTGCCTTTTATAGTGTCAACACTTACATCCAGAACTCTGGGTCTTTCAAGTATTTGATGACTATTAATGCCAGCTTCCACGAGAATATCAATTTTGGTGACAAAGTTCAAGTGGGACAGGTAAAGCATAGACGGACAGCTAATTATACAGCGAGTGATCTCTGCTTCTGAGCAACCGATGGAAAGCAGCTTTTGTTGAGCATTTGCAAAGTTCTTTTTAATGTAATTATGGCAGAGGTCAAGAATTTCAGCACCATGACCCTGAATAAAGACCAACAGTTCCCTATCTGTCAGCTGAAGAGCCGACTGGAGAAAATCAATATTGGCTTTGAGGCGTTTAGTACTTCTTATTAAAAGGAAAATGTTTTTTGAAATGATATGTCGAACAAAATCCTGGGGGGTTTCCCCTCCTAAACAAAGATAGACATCTTTTAAAAAGTCCACAATCTGCTTGTTCAGCTCTGTTCGGTTTGAGAATGTCCGAGGGGCTTTGGCTAGTAACCGGCTTAGATCTTTAGGCGTCAAGCCAAGGGAGCTGAGAAAAATTATATTTTCCTCCAAGTTTTCAATGTTCTCAGATCGGAAGAAGGATTCTGGGGAGCGCTCTACAATTTTGAGAATATCCGAATCGGTCTTCAAAATACTTTGCCAAATCTCCCACTTCTTATGCAGGTGCTCATGTGTACGGGTGATTGCTCTTGGGTATCTGGAAACAATGTTGGCAATAGTTTGTTTGCTAGCTCCTTTGGACAGTAGAAACTTTGCAAGGCTCTCCTCATGTGTGATCATCCTTTTTAATACTCCTGGCTGACGCATTCGTGCCATTGTAATATCCACACCCATGATCTCCAGGTTGCTCACTAAAGTCATATTTTCTTGGGATTGTTGTTGTATTTCAGCTGGAAGCTTTGTACAAGAATACCTGCAGGATACGGTGGTGGCAAGCGCACGGTTTGAAGTTACCACAGATGTATATTTCATGTGGTAAACACACAGGCCTGTTACACGAATTAACCCTTTCAATGCCATGGCTGCACAGTCTGATTTCCTAAAAGAGAGCAAAAAAATATGTAAATGTCAAAATCAGAATTTCCACATTGTGGGGTTTCCCCGGCCCTCAACACACAGAAGATTGTAATAAATATACTAGCATGTGAATGGTGTAACTTTAGGCACTTGAGGTCATTGGATAAGGTAGATGCAAAATATCGGTTATATAGGGGTCGTAAGTAGATGAAGAAATTAAGATGCCGGCTGGTTAAAAAGGTCCAGAAAAAGATTATTATTATTTTTATTTATTTTTTAAGTCCAAATCATATCAGCATGCTAGTCAATGTAATAAGTAGAGGAAAGTGATAGCAGTGTTAAATTGTATGTTAGGCTCACCTGTTTCACACATCTCTGCACTTTATCAGGGCCACAGTATAATGTACTGTACCTTGTGTACAGCTGTCTGGAAGTAGGTTTATGTTTTGTTACACCGAATGCAGAGACCGGATGTTACCAACATAGGAGTGCCTATTGCCAGTGACAGATATTCCATCAGGCCCGGGCCTCGTGTGGCAACATTTTGGTGCAGCAAAAATGACCGTCCCATATACATTTGCCGCGCTCTCGGGCCTGGTGCCAAGTCACTTACATATGTCGAGCACCTCTTTGCTGTCTCCTTTCTGCCGCCCTTCTTTCCGAATCGCAGCGTCAAATGACACCGCGGATGTCACCAATGTGGCATCACAGTGTCTCATTGCCAAGGCAACGTGATGACGCGTTACCATGTCAACGAGACACCGTGTGACGACGCTTTGGTGACGTCTGCGGCATTATTTGACGCTGCGAATCGGAAGGAGGAGGAGAGGGGCTGGGGAAAGTAGGCAGCCGGCATATGTAAGTGACATGGGGCGGCCGCGGCCTATTGCAGGAGTTAAGGACACAATTGGCATTTATTCCACGTTAGGGAGTCTGATACATTGCTGTATATATGAAAGACGAAAGTGTACATTTAAAGTTGTACCCTGCAGTTTCGTCTGGACTTCTGTATTTAATACACGGCTTTGGTTTCACGAATCGTTGAGTTTGAGTGTGTGTGCGCCCTTGGGGAAGAGTCAAGAAATATATTCTACAAAAACCGAGCAAATATACCTACTGAGAAGAGACAACACATACTCTTTCATACTCAAAAAGAGAAGCCTTATGGATATGTAAATGTCAAATTATTACACCACAAGGCAGGAATTATACATCTAGTTTGGGACAATTTCTAAGACTTAATGATAGACATAGCTGTTTTCTATTAATTTAGAATCTTATTTTATATGTATATAACATCTATATATATATATACACATCTATATATCCAGTGCTCGACAAACCCGGTCGCCAACTCGCCAGCTGCGATCGGATATTGGCTCGTGGCCAGTAGCTTTTCTCCTGCTCTGCAAAAAAAAAAATCCCCTGCTCGAAAAAAAAATCCCTCTGGCTGTGACGCGGCTTGGAGTTGCCAGGACTTCAAACCGCCCTTCCTTCTCTGCACGGGTAAGTAATGGGGAGGGGGGGGGTTTGGGGGTGCGCGCGCGCGTGCATCTGCTGCTCCTCCTCCTATATATCCTCCTGTATAATTGTGTCACCTCCTACTTACAAGACCTGCACTGATCCGGTCATGGAGAGGATTGTGGACACATGCGTGAGGTGGGGGGGAATTTAATGCCTTAATAAATATTTATACTGATACATCCGGTCCCCGGCGCTCCCGCTGCCCGCGCGGGAGGTAGCAGAGGTGTTTCTCCCCCCTCCCATCGGCGCTCCCGCTGCCCGCGCGGCTCATGTCTTTCTCTTCCCCCCTCCCTCCCTCTGCCCGCGCGGCTCGGGTGTTTCACCCCCTCCCTCCCGCTGCCCGCGCGGCTCGGGTGTTTCACCCCCCTCCCTCCCTCTGCCCGCACGGCTCGGGTGTTTCACCCCCCTCCCTCCCGCTGCCCGCGCGGCTCGGGTGTTTCACCCCCCTCCTTCTGCCCGCGCGGCTCGGGTGCTTGACCCCCCTCCCGCTGCCCGCGCGGCTCGGGTGCTTCACCCCCTCCTGCTGCCCGCGCGGCTCGGGTGCTTCACCCCCCTCCCGCTGCCCGCGCGGCTCGGGTGCTTCACCCCCTCCTGCTGCCCGCGCGGCTCGGGTGCTTCACCCCCCTCCCGCTGCCCGCGCGGCTCGGGTGCTTCACCCCCTCCTGCTGCCCACGCGGCTCGGGTGTTTCTCTTACACCCCCTCCTCCCCTCGCTCCCGCTGCCCGCGCGGGGCGGCAGGTAGTAGCAGGGTGTTTCCCCGTCCCATCCCGTGTGTGTGTGTGTGTGTGTGTGTGTGTATGTGTGTGTGTATGGGTAGGAGAGTGTGTGTGTGTGTGTATGTGTGTGTGTATGGGTAGGAGAGTGTGTGTGTGTGTGTGTGTGTGTGTATGTGTGTGTGTATGGGTAGGAGAGTGTGTGTGTGTGTATGTGTGTATGTGTGTGTGTATGGGTAGGAGAGTGTGTGTGTGTGTGTATGTGTGTGTGTATGGGTAGGAGAGTGTGTGTGTGTGTGTGTGTGTGTGTGTGTATGTGTGTGTGTATGGGTAGGAGAGTGTGTGTGTGTATGTGTGTGTGTATGGGTAGGAGAGTGTGTGTGTGTATGTTTGTGTGTATGGGTAGGAGAGTGTGTGTGTGTGTGTGTGTGTGTGTGTGTGTGTATGTGTGTGTGTATGGGTAGGAGAGTGTGTGTGTGTGTGTGTGTGTGTGTGTGTGTGTGTGTGTGTGTGTGTATGGGTAGGAGAGTGTGTGTGTGTGTGTATGGGTAGGAGAGTTTGTTTGTGTGTGTGTGTGTGTGTGTGTGTGTGTGTGTGTATGAGAGAGTGTGTTTATGGGTATGAGAGAGTGTGTGTGTGTGTGTGTGAGAGAGAGAGAGAGAACGTGTAGGACACCAGAAGTACCCCCCCACGCCACCCAATCAGTCATCCCCCCACCCAGTCAGTCATCCCCCCACCCAGTCAGTCATGCCCCCACCCAGTCAGTCATCCCCCCACCCAGTCAGTCACCCCCACACCCAGTGATTCATCCCCCCACCCAGTCAGTCATCCCCCCCCCCACCCAGTCAGTCATAGTCAGTCATCCCACCCCCCTGCCCTGTGCCCAGTCGCCCAGTCACCCCACCCAGTCAGTCAGTAATCCCCACCCAGTCAGACACCCCGTCACCCCAACCCCCCAATAACCCCACCCCGTCACCCCACCCAAACACCCAGTCAGTCACCCCAGCCCCCCAATCACCCTACCCCCCAATCACCCCACACCCCAATCACCCTACCCAGTCACCCCAACCCCCACAGTCACCCTCTCTCTGTCTCTCACCTGTCCGTCTCTCTCACCCTCTCTCTCACCCTCTCTCCGTGTCTCTCTCACCCTCTCTCCGTCTCTCTCACCCTCTCTCCGTCTCTCTCAACCCCTCTATCACCCCCTCTCTCAGCCCCTCTCTCACCCCGTCACCCTCTCTCTCACCCTCTCTCCGTCTCTCTCACCCTATCTCTCACCCTCTCTCCGTCTCTCTCACACCCTCTCTACGTCTCTCTCTCACCCTCTCTCCGTCTCTTTCTCACCCTCTCTCCGTCTCTCTCACCCTCTCTCCGTCTCTCTCACCCTCTCTCCGTCTCTCTCACCCTCTCTCCGTCTCTCTCACCCTCTCTCCGTCTCTCTCCGTCTCTCTCACCTTCTCTCTCCGTCTCTCACCTTCTCTCTCTCCGTCTCTCTCACCTTCTTTCTCTCACCCTCTCTCTCACCCTCTCTCCGTCGCACCATCTCTCTCATCCTCTCTCTGTCTCACAATCTGGATATTTTATTTACCCTGTATATCTTAACTGCCCTATACCTACACCGAAATAACCTATACTGCTTTCTTCCAGATCTGACTCAAGCTTCACACGGAAGACATCGGAACCCCCCTTAACCCAGAAGACAGGTAGGGAACACATTCCCTCCAATGTATAACATTGCAGGAATGAGGGTACCTGGACATTGAGGGACTGCGGATCAGGTAAGATCCCAGGCGGGATTGCTGCTTTAAATATTGTGAAGCGGGGACGTCCAGGCACTAGTTAAGGGGTGCAGGAAACTAGTCATTCACACCTGGCTTTTTTTCCTAGATTCGACATTTATACACACACACACACACACACACACACACACACACACACACACACACACACACACACACACACACACACACACGTAACAAGGACTAATTGTAGTATAATGTAATACAATAAATAAACTTATGTCAAAAACGAATGTTCTTACTAGAAATTTATTCAATTTATTTCATTTAGGGTTTTTTTTAAATGCGGGACTAGGGGCGGGACTAGGGGCGGGGTAGGGGCGGGACTAGGGGCGGGGTAGGGGTGGGACTAGGGGCGGGGTAGGGGCGGGACTAGGTGGCGAGTAGATTTTTTTGTTCGGCGAGTAGATTTTTGGGTGATTTGTCAAGCACTGTATATATCTATATACACACACATCTATATATATATATATATATCTATATATATATATATCTATATCTATATCTATATCTATATCTATATCTATATCTATATATATATATATATATATGCCATGCTTTTGTACTGCCCAATAGGTAGGAGAAGAAAAGAAAAGCGAAAGAAATGCTTCTTTAACCCGCATCCATATGGACTTCCCAGAAAGCGGTTTAAAACCTGCATATACAGAAGGTATACAACAAACGACAAAAGCCCCAATGCCACATCCAACATTATTAAGTTAAGTAAAATAGGTATCAGAGAAAACATGTTACAAAAAAATTATGCAAAAATGTTCAGCTGCAGGAGTAGAAATAAAACAAGCAGCTTTAAATCTATAGTTAAACAGCAGGATATCACACACAGACTTACAGTACAACAATCTTGTGTCACATTTTTTCTTCAGTATTTAACATTAAAATAATGGGATATTTTCAAGCTTAAATGTGCAGGTCATTTTTGAACCTGGGAAAATTGGGCGTAATATATATATATATATATATATATATATATATATATATATATATATATTATATATATAATCAACCCTTAACGCTGTGCTTGGGGTCCAAGAATCACATCACGCTATAAGCGGATCACGTTAGAAATAATGTACAATTGAATTGAATGCATTGTACAATAAGGTATTTAAGACATCAACAATCGTGTTGTAAAGTATTCATAAATACAAAAATTGTGAGCCACGCTTGCATCGCGTTATAAGCGGATTCGCGTTGTAACGGATCACATTATAACGGGGTTGAGCTATATATATTCCATTTTTATAGGCTTTTGCAGCACAGAAACTATCTGAGGTGACCACATGAAAAAAGCAAGTAAAGTTCAAAATCAAATAACACTGGTCTGCAAAAACAAACAAAAAAACTGTCCTCAACACAATGTGCATGTATACATTTTTATTCTCACTCAGAAACCCCATTTGGTGATGGTTGTAGCACTGCTGCTACAAATATTTCATTTTACTATGTAGAAATAACCCTAATAAAAAATATATATTTTCTCACTACAATGCAAATATTGGAATTGTCTATATATTACAAAACCAGTTCTGTCATAATTATCAAAACAATACATAAAATCTTCCTAGCAAATATTAAATGGAATAATTCCAACCTTTAACCTCCAACCAGAAGGTGAAATATTTGTCCTTATCTATATATTGATCTCTACTTATTTTAACTTGTCTTATTTTCTGTGTATTTTAATTACTTTAAATTAAAGTACAGTATTTATATCTTTATTTATATAGCGCCATCTATGTGTATAGCGCTTTACAGCAGTAACACACGTGACATAATAGGAATAAAGCGCTTCATACATAAACGTAGATGGGAAAAGCAGTCCCTGCCCAGAAGAGCTTACAATCTGAGTAAATTAATGTTGCTAGGAGTTAATAATTTAAAAAAAAAATGGGTTATATACTTTAAATGCCTATTACCATCAAATGTAATATTTCTGAATCATACTCCAAATCAATAAAATAAATCATCAGTTTATTTGTAATAAATTGTGGGGAAGTTATATTTACACCTCACCTGGTGTTACTCGGATTACATGAGCATATATAGAAGAGGAGGCCTGGCTAAGGATCAACAGAAATGTGAACAAAACAAGCAGGTTACATTTCAGGCACTAGAGTAAAATACATGAACATTAGGAGAACTAAACACATTCTATCATGACCCGACATTAATATAATATAACATTGCATTGCCAATGTCATCAACTCACCAACAACATCAACGTGCAGAGCACTTCCTGGTTACTACACTGTAACACGTTTCCCAATTGGTCAGAATAACCAGCTTTGTGATTGGGTATTAAATGCATTTTTCTGATTGGCTATGTGTGCTTCTAGTTGTTGCCTGTATAGCTCCTTCCCTTACAGATAACCTCATTGCCCACCGACCAGTGTTTAACTCACTGCTTAAAAAAACAGCATGGTCTCCTATTACTGGTTGAATTATACTATTTGTGATGGAGATTGGATTTTAATGATGTCAAAGCTCTGGTCTTCTACTGTATGTAACCCCATTGGGACGTGATTGCAGCACATTGCAAAGCCTTTGAATAAACACTTAAGTGCCCTGAAAGATATTCCGGCAGGATGATTGTTATTGCTCTCCTTAGTAATAATAATAATAAGGAAATGAAAACATCTTAAAATAAAGCTTAACGTCACCAGCAGATCCCTGGAATGCTGCAGTTAGGAGTCTGCAGAGATAGATATAAAATAAATGTTATTGATAAGTAGTGATAACTAAAATATGCACTTTTAGCCTTATTTCAACAAAAACGACATGATTGTCATCAACTCCGTTAAATGCATACCTTTGTAATGGTTTCATGCAATTTATATTGTTTTGGATGCATTAGTAATGTTAAAATTGTTTAGTCTCCTGTTCAGCTATCCCAAAATCACTGTTGGATTGACCAATCATGAAGCCTTTGCAATGTCTTATGGGTCCCTTGAGCGCTGAATGAGTTACCAAGATGCAAACTATACATTGTACTCAAACATTTAACTCAATTGCTGCCAAAGAAGCCTGCAATGCATTACATAGGCCTCCAGGGGTCAATTGGTGGGATATATATTTTAACTGTATGTAGGCAAATATTCCAGGACCACAGGCATTCAATTAGGTTATCTAGTAATTTAAGTCATATAGATACCGTTGCTACTGCGGGGACAGGTTATGATTACTTTATTATATACCGTACACATATCTGTCCATTCTTACTTAAGCCTGCAGAGGTTTTTACAGTTGCGCATGCGCATATACAACCGCATCTTGTTCAGGGTATGTCTACCCTGTAGAATCAGAGGTTCCTGCCTCCTCAGACCTGGATGAGTTAAACCTCTGATCATTACCATGGTAATGTAGGATGCTACTTGAGCATGTATCATGTGAATGCCTTATAGCCAATAGCGTGACTCTCTCCACAGCTGCTGATTCACTTGGTTGAAATTTTGTACTCACCTGGTTTTTCCTGCGATTTTTTAATCTTTGATTGTAATTGGTAGGTGTGTCTTTCTGGTATAAATTTCACTGAGTCTCACTTGTTCTTTGCTCTATATATCAAAAATGAATAGACGATATAGTTCTGTGGCTAAAAAAATGATTTCATTTATGCGAGCTTTCGAGATACACTGATCTCTTCTTCCGGCGATGTTATATTGAATAAAGCAGGCAAGGTGTTTACTCAAAAACAGTGCATCTTAGAATGTGACTAGAGCCCATCCCTCCCCCTGTGTAGTGTGCAATTTTTGACTAGAGGTGTTAAATAGTCCTTGTGTGTGTGTGTGTGTGTGTGTGTGTGTGTGTGTGTGTGTGTGTGTGTGTGTGTGTGTGTGTATAAATAAAGAGCCCACAGTGTATAGAGCGCATTACAAAAGGTGTGTGTGGAGTGGGAGTGTATATCAATGGTGTGGGTAGGTGTGGAAATGTGGGAGGATGTTACATTACTATAAGTGTGTGTATGTCACGGATACTCACTGCAACCTGGATTGAACCGCGGGGCCGAGGTGGGGAATGTATATAACCACCTCCCTAAGCCATGGGGGGTGGGTCCGGATTGCAGGGTCGTGAACATAGCCGGGTCAGGATAGGAGAGTGGTGAGGGTACTTGCCAATGGTCCGGGATTGGAGAGCGTAGAATGGTCGAGATCCGTAAGCCGTAGTCGAGGATTGAAGAGCGTAGAGTGATAGATGTCCGTAAGCCGAGTTCGTGGAGTAGAGAGCGTAGAAGTCCATTAGCCACGCCAAGGTTCAAGGGAACAAGAAGAGACAGGTCAGGTACAAGCATGGTCACAACAGGTATTCGGAATAGTAGACAGGTACTCAGGCTGCAAGTGAGCACGGTGCATAGAAAGATCTATGCTCAGCAACGACCAGAGGGTGACTGAAGCATATATACCGAAGGGAACCAATCAGGGAGAACAGGGAGGAGTGGCTCAGATATAGGTAGACCTGTGATAGGCTGAGGCAGGGTGAAACTCAGGTGTAGCCACCCTGAGATTAGTCCAGGCATTCCTGTAAGTGTTTGTCTCTTTAAGAGGTGCGCATGTGCGCGACAGGGATGTGACGCGCTGAGGTAAATTTAAAGTAAATTGGGTCCATGCTGCGCGCACGCATGTACATGAGCGTGCAGAGGCGCGATGCTTGGGGAGACAAATATTTTTGTATTTGTCGCGCTTGCCCTGGTAACGTGCACGGTTCAGCCAATGAGGGCGAACCGCTCACGTGACATCATGGGCACGCCCCCCCTATGCACGCAAGTAGCTGGCCAAGAATCGCCCGATCAGCATGAGCGCCTGATGTCACAGTGCTCAAGCGCCAGCGCGCTCGCTTCTTCCCTGAACGAGGCCTAACACGGCTACTTCTATTTAATCAATGATCCCAAATAGAAATGTTTTTTTTATGTTATGTCTTGCTTGGGACTGAGCAACCAGTAGATGGCAGTGTATAACAAAATAATAACTTCTTCAGCACTTTATATCTTGTGATGGGTGACCACCGTGCAGCATGAATACATTACAGGCACACACACCAGCATAATGGTTAAGTGAGATCTTGACTTCATTCTACTGCAACATAATAAAACTTTGCATCTGTTTGAGTAGTAAAGCTGTATTATTATTTTTTTGCTAATAATGCAAAGCATTAAAGCTGTGACAGTTACATAGTTACCTTGTAGATGAGGTTGAAAAAAGACACACGTCCATCAAGCTCAACCTATGCTAAATTTAGATGAGAGATACTTATCCCATAGTTGTACTTACAGTATACATCATACAGTATACATTGCAAAGATTCACAGAAGTCATTGTACAAAAATGTTCAGGGGGTTTCTATCTCCAAACACGTGGGACTGCCATTGGGCACATGCTTCGCACCCTCCTATTATAACCTATTCATGGGTTGATGGGAGGCGTCCTACGTGTTCAGAGATAGAAACCCCTATTGTCACTATATCCATTTCTACCGTCGTTATATAGACGACCTCTTGCTTATTTGGAGTGGTTCTGTCGAGGAGCTTCTTTTGTTCATTGAATACATCAATGACAATTCACACAATCTTTCATGCACATCATAATATCACCCACACCACATTTACTTTCTTGATCTCAATCTTTATGTAGGTATGGACCAAATGGTCCACACAGACATTTTCCGTAAGCAACATTCTAGAAATACACTACTTTATGCAACTAGTTCTCACAACCAAAGTTTATTTAAAGGTATACCCTGTGGTCAATTCTTACAACTACATCGGAAATGCTCTAATTTAGAAGATTTCAATCTAAGAGCAAAAGAGTTGACCCATCGTTTTATTTCAAGAGGATACAATAAAATCATACTTGATAATGCTTATCTCAATGCCTTTGATAAGAATAGAGAGGAATTGATAGATCCTAACCATACTCTAAAAGTCAGAAGAAAGGTTTCTGCGCTGCTCGTGGCGTCTTCTAAAATCAACACAAATCCGTTTGCAGCTGTTAGTGCAAGGAGCCACTCCTCAAATGCTCCTAAATAAGGAAAGCTCCCTAGAGAGCACTCCAAAAGACAGAGAAAAAACAATGCACACAAGCGCACCACGGATTAATATAAAATATATGTATATTTTAATATTAGATCAAAAGACCATACAAACACAAAATAAATCACAATTGATTACATAAACACATATGACATTTAAAAATTAATATTAATATTGTTATTTGGATTGTAATTTTTGTAAGTGTGCTTCATAGAAGCTTTGTTTGGTTAGCATCCTGATTTTAGGAGTGACCGTACACATTTTTTTAAATGTCATATGTGTTTATCAATCGCACCAATAAAAGACATGAGAGATACTGGGATACCATACAGTCTATAATTACAGAGGTCATAGGCCTCACTATACCTATTGATCCGCTGACCTACTTGTTGGCCAGGCAAGAAAAGAACTACGGCCTCCTTCCACAATGTATGGGAACCGTGGCTGATACGTCCAGCTAATTAACCCTGAGAGGGATCTCAAATATTTTCTTTGATCAGATTATAACATCTAATACTATATTGATCTATCCCTTGACTGTGATGTGATTCTGTTGTTTGAATCCGTTATCGCTTTGCAGTCCACATACCCAATTAATTTTGAGAATGTTCACAAGATTACAGCTTTATCAATATTTATCATGCTCTCAAGGATTGCTTGTTTCTATTGATTTATCAATTGATTTTGATTAAATAATAATTATGAGCTAAATTCTCATTTAAGATATATAAATCATATATCTGACTGTGCTGTGTTTAAAATAACTCATGTTCTTTATACCAAATGCCCTAATGATCTGGCTTAAACCTTAAAAGTTATATTGAATATATACATGCTATTTAGAATTCCAGTGAGATAATGCTGGATTTAGATTAAATATCTACTGTGCTTGTTATTATTATTTTTATACAAGCTCAAGATAGCTGTATTGCTTTAATATTAGATTCCATGAGAAAAATGTTTTTCAAGCAGATTGTATATTTTTCTTACTATGTAACTTTTAGAGTCTCATGCGCTTGAGCCTTTTCAGTTGAAACTTTGCTACACTTGCCATTTGTCTTCCAATGTGTGGCTTGCTTTGTGAAGCTGCTTATGTATCTCTTTTATATGTGCCCTTTCATTGTGGACGGAAGAATGTTGACCATTATGGTTAATACTATAGTATTAGCATTGCTGGTATGATTTACACCATTGTCCTACAATACTTTTCAGATTGTATGAAACCTTATCATTATTGATTATTATCGGACTAACCATTTATCCTCATTTGGTTCTGGTTAAAATAACTTTACTTTTTGTAATTTCTTCCAAAATTATGGGGGCTATGCACTATGCAGCACGTTTTTGCGGCTGCTTGGAAAACTTTTGCTCAGCGCGATTCACTAACAAGTTCAGGGCATTTTGGTCCAGCCGAGCAAAAATATGCCCGATCGGCCAAAACTGAATGGGGCTGCCAGGGACCCCTGCTGTGTTAATCCGATGGGCCATTAGTCTTTCTGCAGAAATGTCACTGAAACGTTGCAGCATGTACCCAGCATGTGCCTGGGTCTTGTTGGTGATAGCCCCAGATTTTCCAAGGCAAGTTTTATAACACCCATTGGCGCACCTGTACCTAAGGATTGAGTGCTAGTCTAAGGGGGTTCTTTTCTTGTCTCTGCAAGGTTTATGTTTGTCACCCTAGTAGTATCACACTTTTCGTGGTTTTGGTTATATTCACCTACAAAACCCAATAAACCCCCAGTCCGCCACTTACCAAGAGTTTCAGAAGTTACAGGCTTGCCAATAAAGTCAGATAGCCTAACTGTAAAAACCACAGTAACAAATTTTACAGAATATCTATCACGCTTCACAGAGTAAACTAGGCATACCAGGTCCAGGAGTGAGCTGAGCATACCAGAAATATTTGAACCACGTGAGTAGGATAGATTTTAATTTTTAACATATGTTATAATAAATATTACACTATATTTTGCTCATTTTCTCCTCTTCCATCCCACAGTATATAGAAGGACATTGATTACACCAGAGCAATAATGAAGAGCTTGTCTTTTCCATTGAAAATGTGAATGCATTAAGAATACACCACTGAACCTTTTTAACTATCTGGACCTACATTATTTCCATTTGTTCCCCCCCTTATGAGAAAAAAATGGGTGTAACCGGGCGCTTCTAAATAAAGTGGGGTTCTTTTCAATCACAAGCGTGCATTAAATTACATAGCATGTGCTATAACCCAAATATGTAAGTCCAATTAAATGTGCACATATTTAAAATAAAGTTAATTTAAAAAATATTCAGAAAAATATATTATTTAGTATAACCTTCACCCCAATATAGTGAAACAGTGATTAAAGGTATAAACGCAGCAGTTCAAAACCGTTGTGGACTGAAATAGCGTAGTTGTCCAAATATGGGGAGCGCTTGCAGATCTCGTTGTGAATATGAATGATAAAAAAATACAAATAATAGTGTAGCCAATAGATAAAAAAAAGTGTATAATAAAAAGTGTATCTGTCCCACTCACAAATTACAATGGTAATATAAGAAAATCAGAGATACATCTCTCTCTGATAGGAGCACTGTCGCCAATCCACCTCTGCGTTGTATGTCTTGTATGTTGTGGGTCCAGTGTTGTGGGTTATAGTGCAGTATGTCTCAATAAATATATATTGCATGAACACAGAAATGACAAATTGCACTCATATTTTCAATATGTGTAAAGTTCATTTGACAGGACTTTGAAGATCGCTCTGCCGTTCTCTGCCCGCCTCCGTCTTTCCCTTCCGCGAGCTTCACTTCCTGTGATGTCAGCACTCCTGGCGGATGAGGCATCTATGGTCACGGCTGCCAGAAAGTTGATTTCAGGTCCTCCAGAGACAGGATTCAATGCGTTTCGCCGAAGCTTTCTCAAGGATCTGTGATTCTTGAGAGAGCCTCGACAAAACACATTGACTCCTGTCTCTGGAGGACCTGAGATCAACCCCCCTTATGTGAAGAAATGGTGGCCAACTCCAGTCCTCAGGGCCACCAACAGGTCAGGTTTTCAGGATATGCCTGCTTCAGCACATGTGGCAGTCCTTGACTGAGCCACTGACTGAGCAACCTGTGCTGAAGCAGGAATATCCTGAAAACCTGATGTGTTGACCACCCCTGACCTAGTGATTTTGCACAGAATACGATGCGCTCGATGACACTCCACTTAGGGTTTGTACATTACCTGTAAATGATAACAATGTACTTCTTGACATTCTCTAACAGTAAAAAGCATGGTAAATAAGGCACATGTTAAAGCATTAGCTTTACCAGCATGGAAATTATTACTGCTCCGGCACCTACTGTACACAGTGTGTAAAATTTGAGCATTAAACTTGATCTTTTGCCTCTTAGGTTTTCAAGATGAGAAAAAAAGCAGAATGACTGAGAGATTGGATCCAAAAGAAATTCCACCGGAGTGAATGGCAGCTGTCAGTTGACAAGGGTACTGGGACTTGTACCGCATGTGTATATTCAGAATACACACAAACAAATAAAGGTAAATCTGCGCCTAATCAATGTGAATTAAAAACACATGAAAAATTTAGATATTGTTACTGTCTATTTGATTTTTTTTTAGCTATGTATCCTAAAACTATTAATAAAAAAAGTGAAGCAATTAGACTACAAGATCAGATGTGCACTAGTATTTAATTAATTTATGCCGACCATCCAAGCAAGCTCTCAATGCATCTAACCCATAACCTGACCATAATGTTCCCACCCCTGCCCACCATAAAGACATATTAACAATGACTTTATGCCCATCACATGGAATGTTCCATATATAACCCCACCATTGTTTCACAAACTAATGTACAGCGCCCTGGATAAGGGGGCGCTATATAAATGTTGTTATAAATATATAAATTGTTGTTCAACTTGATAAACATTTTTTTTATCATGTGACATATAAGGTGATATTATAACACAAATCACAAATATACATACAAACATGAGATGTAAAAATGCAGCCTTCATCAGCTTCTAAAGATATAGGCACATAGTATATTAGAATTGTACTTACATTCTAAAATAATAAGAACAATATCAATGTATCATGTATACTATACAAGCTGTTCTTCTGCACATAGGCAATTTAGTACTTTTGTGTGGACCACAAATAGGTTTCAGAATGCCCCTTTATTAGAGTGCTTACTTAAATTACAGTGCCTGACATTTTACTCCTTCGAGATAAATTATTCAGGCAACCAAACTTTCTAAACTGCAAGAGATCCGTGCTACAGTACTTGTGAGCTTCCCTGTGATAATAGCCTGTCGAGTTTATCTGCTACATAATTATGTTACATATTTCTTCTTTTTTTTAGTGGGTAATTTTGTCATTTGGAACAATTGAATATGTCCAAAAAAAGATGTGTGGAACTTAAAATTTGTCAAACCATAAGCTGTACCACTCCTGTTCACAGAAGACAGATACCTCGATCCAGAGGTAAGTATAACACATCCCACAATGTCATAACTAAATGTTCCGTGTCTCATATTTGTGAGCATTTTTTTTTTTCAAAAGGAAGCTTGCATGAGTGTCTGCTGTGAAATAAGTTTAGTATTTATAAGTATTTAAACCTAATTCTACTGTCTGTGTAAATGAAAAGCTACACATTTTCTACCCAGCACCTATTTAGAAGTATGGTATGTACTTATATTGTATCATGCAGCATATTTGTAGCAGCGTGATTTCTGGAGATGTAAAAATTACTTGCTGGATTTCATGTACTGTAGTAGTTTTAATTTTTTTCTCCATTACCTTATACTTGCATTCACTATTTCTATTTTGTTTTCTACTTTTTACCCTATGTGTTTGTGAGCACCATTCACCAATCAACACTTTTATTACCCTATTTGCATGTTCCCACTCAAATAAATATAACAAGGGGTCTGTCTGGTGAGCCTTCCCCAATGCAACCTGTAGACTGCCCTGGACAAGACTCGACAGCAGATTAATCAGCATTGCTAGTACCCCTGGAAAAGAGAGGGTTAGACTCGGATAAACCAATTTCGACCAAATATATTGAAGACTGAATACAGATAAACTATAAGAGCGGTCATTGGACCCAATATTATCTGTGCCAGTGTATCCATGAAGCATATGAATTTACAATATGATCAGGTCCCTTTGGTATGAAAGGGGTTAACATACACAATGTCCTGTTTACTCAGTAGCTGGTTCTCACTTCTGTATAACCCCAACTGAGTGAGAAACGGCTACATGGCGGACAGACGATTGCTCAGAAAATGGAAAGAAGAATATGATATACTGTATCTGTTATCTGAAAACCAGGACTCCCAGGTAGCTGGTGTCTGATGGCTAGAAGGAGCTCTTTAAGCCGACACTGTGGCTTCCTCGCTTCAAAACAGACTATGACATACTGCAGAGCTTGAACATACTGAGTGCTTAGCCTGCCATCTTTTTAGATAGTTATGCTGCTCTTCAAGCTGCTGTGACACCATCTCCATGGAGAAGATTTTAGTCCCATTCACGTGGAGCTGAACTCTTCTCCGGCTTAGGTAAAACATAAGCCAGTCTCCTGACCATATACAGCAGCCTTTTCAATGCAGCATTGCTGACATAATTTGTTTTTATACATCAGTTGTGTAGTATTAGATAATACTTACTGCATTTAAAATCTTAATGCCATTTTTAATGGGGTTTCATGTACTGAGCATCCTTTGTTTGCTATAGCAGTCTCCGGCACACCTCTTTTTGAGCCCAGCAGTGCAAGAGCTTTGGCAACAAATGATCACAAACAGGAAAGTGTTGCTCTGTTCCCAGCAGGAAACTGTGGCTGAGTTGAAAGCTGTAACAATAGACAATGTTACTCTTAGTAATATACGGTTATATTGCAGCTGTTGTGTTCCACTGACTGAAGTATATATGGAAAGGTGGTCCTTAGGTGAACCAAGGGGGCAGAATATTCGCTGATCGATCGTCAGCTTAGGTAATTCGTTTTCATCAAAGGCACTGAAATGCTGCATATATTAAAACCACCCTCCCCCCAAAAAATGTGCTACCAGGAATACTGCTTGCAATGCAGCATTTATCATTGAACACACAGGTAGTGCAATCGGTCAGGTTTTTATATGTGGTATCAACAACTTGAAGTCAGAAGCCATAAATATACCCACTGTTGTTATCGTTTTGCAAAAGTCTGTGCTTTGGTGTTATGTCAACCTGTTTCTAATGGTCCATACATCAGTGTGTGATGGACCTCTTTTAGTACACTTTTATCATAGCAAAATACTCACAAAGGGGTTTGAAATACAAGTTCATAACATGCTCTCTTGTATCACTTGAGGGATTATAATAGCTATTTAAACAAGGACATACTATCAGCCAATAACCTTGTGACAATTTGGTATTAATTAACACCACTCAAACATAGTTGTAGTTATTGAGTGAAAATAGGGTTGCAGGGCTCATAATGGTTCAAATCCCAGCATCATCTCCTTGTGACCATATGCAAGTCACTTTATCTCCCTGTGCCCCAGGTACTGACATTAGAGTGTAAGTTTATCTGGGCAGGGGCTCATTGTGCCTGCCATGTTCTGTGTACATTGCTGTGTGCACTGTCAGCGCTGTATAAGGGGAAAAAAATAATGTAGCCAAAGAATGAAAAGTATGATCACAATGCATTAAACGCATTCAATTCATAGGTTAGGTTCAAAGTTAAAATATTAACTTTTGCTTGAACTAAGGGCTCTATGCAGTAAGCGCCGATAAGGCTTTTTTCGGCATTTTTTGCCCTCCTGATTCAGTAGCGCCGATAAGTGGGAATTATCGGCAACATTTCTTCCCGATAAAAAATTATCGGCATCCGGCTGCCGATAAGCCACTTATCGGCACTTTTTGAACCCGGCTGAATTCAGGTAGCCCCGATCAGCTCTTCGGTGCTGATCGGCACTCCAGAATGGAGAGTTTTTCGGCAATCCAGCCCGCCAACTAAAGTTGGCAACTTGGTGGAGGAGAAGCATCGGCAAGGGCGACACTTAGAAAAAATCAGGCCTTTTGCCTGTCTGTGATTGATGCCGGGGGTCTCCGGAGCTGATACCAGCACCGGAGGCCCCCGGCATGCATCCGAGGCAGGAAAAATGCATGTACAGCCCACTTCATTACCTTAGCGGCAAACCGCTAAGGCAATGAAGGGGTTAACCCACCGTGCCAGGTTTATTGTGGGTAGCGGGGGTGGGTGAAGGGGGTATTTGGCCCTTGTTGTTTGTGTAGGGCTTGCGGGGGGGTTGCGGGTGCACTTAACCCCTTCACAACCGTAGCAGTTAATACCGCTACGGTCATGAAGGGGTTAAGGCCTCCCGCTACCCACCCGCAAGCCCTAAACAACCCCCGTTGGGGCTAATACCCCCTTCACCCACCATATATATATTTATTTATATAGAGATATTTATTTATTTATTTAGATTTATTTATTTATTTAGTGTGGGGCTGCTGTGTGTGATTATTTTTTGTAGCGGGGGTGGGTGAAGGGGGTATTAGCCCCAACGGGGGTTGTTTAGGGCTTGCGGGTGGGTAGCGGGAGGCCTTAACCCCTTTATATATATATAACCCCAACAACCCCTAACATACACATATATGCACATCAATGATACTATAGGCCGGCGGGGGCCCTCGGGTGTTACCCGCAGGCCTGCAGTACCAATTAGGTGCCCCCCCAAATTAATGTCTAAACACATACATAGTTATAAAGAAATAACCACCCCCCCTTAACACATACAGTATAGTAATGGCCACAATTACTATTATCCACAAAGGGATAATAGTGAATGTGCCCATTTTAAATACATAGACAGCAATAAATACATTAAATACATATAGCACTCACCACCCATTTCCGGCTGCCACGATGAAGGCCATCCTCCTCTTCATCCTGCCCATGCCCCCTCCGCTGCTGCAAAACAGACACAAGAATGAAAATATCCAATGTAATGTCCCCTAACCCCTTAATCACCATAGCGGTTATTAACCGCTACAGTCATTAAGGGGTTAACCCACCCTCACCCACCACTCGGGAGGCCTATATACCCTCCCACACTAACCCCCCACCCCGTGAGGCCTAACCACCCACACCCACTACCCACAAGGGAGGCCTACCCACATATCATTGGGGAAACCCCCCCCCACCCCCAGTCCACAATAAAAATAATACAGTGACACACAATAAACATCATTATATTGGGGGCCATGGCGCTTGGCGGGACGAACCAACAGGCCTCCAGAACCTGTTTGAAAAGGGCTGCTGGTACCCTGTAGGTCTGTCAGGTGCCCCGCCAGCCCACCGGGGACTCGCGTGGGGCTGTGTTATGAACCCTGTTTGTAAAAGGATAAATCTTGTATTTATGGGGGGGCACAGGGGGTGGGTAATTTATTTAATAAATATAATGATGTTTATTGTGTGTCACTGTATTGTTTTTATTGTGGGTACTTGGGGTGGGGGGGGGTTTCCCCAACGGTATGTGGGTAGGCCTCCCTTGTGGGTAGTGGGTGTGGGTGGTTAGGCCTCACGGGGTGGGGGGTTAGTGTGGGAGGGTATATAGGCCTCCCGAGTGGTGGGTGAGGGTGGGTTAACCCCTTAATGACTGTAGCGATTAATAACCGCTATGGTGATTAAGGGGTTAGGGGACATTACATTGGATGTTTTCATTGTTGTGTTTGTTTTGCAGCAGCGGAGGGGGCATGGGCAGGATGAAGAGGAGGTTGGCCTTCATCGTGGCAGCCGGAAATGGGTGGTGAGTACTATATGTATTTAATGTATTTATTGTTGTTTATGTATTTCAAATACATAGGGGGTGTATTTTGTTTATTGCTATGTTTATTGAGGGCAAATGTCCCCAATAAACATGCTATTCTGCCTTAACCCCTTCATTGCCTTAGCGGCTATCTGCTATGGTAATGAAGCAGCATTTCTGTATTTTTAATAATATTGTGCGGAAGCAGGGGGTCCCCTGAGCTGAACCGCATAGATTTGTGGCTCAGAGACCCCCTGCTTCCCGAGTTACAGGCCCCGGTTTTGGGCACCGGTGCCAATGTCACCGCCATATTTATAGCGGACACAGCGCGAATGGGGTGCTATAAAGATGGCGGCGACACTGCCACCCGATTACACATTCCGGGGCCTGTAACTCGGGAAGCAGGGGGTCCCTGGTCCACAAAGCAACGCGGTTCAGCTCAGGGGACCCCCTGCTCACTGTACACTATTATTAAAAATACATTCATGCTGCTTCGTTACTGTAGCACATAGCCGAAAATGTAAGGAACGAGTCTTTATTGATATGTGTGTTTTACTGATAGTGTTGATGTGCAGAGGGTCTCCGGACCTGAACCGCTTTGGTTATAGGTCGAAGACCCCCTGCTTCCCGAGATACAGGCCCCTTTAGGTGGTGCCGGTATCCCTCTGCTTTGCTTACATTCCGCGGTCACGTGATCGGGACCTTTAAATGCAGAGGGATACCGGCACCTCATAAAGGGGTCTGTATCTCGGGAAGCAGGGGGTCCCTGGACCTGAAACCAATGCGGTTCAGCTCCGGAGACTCCCTGCACATGTACACTATCAGTAAAAATGTATTTTTAATACTTTTTATTTTGCCAATGTTTGCGCCGAGAGAGCGGCTTGTCTCTCTCTGCTTCAAACATCTATCGGCAGAAAAGGCCTATCGGGAGCCAGGCTGTATCGGCACAGGCTCATCGGCAGTTTTGCCTTCGCAGTCATTCGGCAGGGATCGGCATGGATTCGGCCCTTACTGAATACTGCGAGGGCAAATCGCCAAAAAAAGGCCTATCGGCAACCCTTGCCGAAAAGATTTTATCGGGGCTTACTGCACGAGGCCCTAAGTCTCTCTTTCTGTAATAAACAGGCGTATATTCTTTCCTTTAATGGAGACTTTTCTCTCCATTTTTTCTTCAGTATACTACAGTATGTTGTATAATAGGTGAATGGCTCAGCTCATTAGTAATGGTAGCGAACAAGCTCATTTGGAAGAATTAAGCAGGGTCATTCACTACTAATCGCATTACTATGGTTATGCATATGAGCCTTGAATTAATTTGGATTGCTTGCTTGATTGAATTTTATTCATTTCTAATTAGTTCTCCTGCACATAAAAAAATGGAAGAAAGAAAAGGAATAGAAACGTATTTCTATTACAAAATGCTAACATATTGTAAATATAAACATATTGTACATAGAGTCATCTACCTGATGGTAGCGACTTCTAGTCACTACAGGTTTATTATATACATCTACTTCCAATAAAATATTCCTGTCATGATAATATCATGAGATATTATGTATTTGAATCCATCTGGTGCTTCAGGGGTTAATGTGATCAGAGTTTTATTTTAATAATACCATATGTTGGGTTTGTAGCAGGTCAGGACTTTTTTCTGGGTTTGTGCTTGTCTTCAAAGAGAGGTTAATTGGGAGTGCCTATTCTGTATGGCCCACTAAATGTGCCAGATGGGTTGCATGTTCCTGATAGTCTCGAGATAATGGCAGTTGTATGCCAGAGGTGGGAATAAAATATGGCCCCTGTGATAACTTTGTAAACATGATTTTTTTTTAGAGCTAGCTTCAAAGGCATTCTCTGCAGGGTTCTGCAGGGTTCAGGGGACATGGCTTAGAAAGTATTAAACCAGAGAGTGTGTTTATTAAAAATGAGAATATCATGTGATGTCATCTCCTCTGCATAATAGGATGTTCCAAATCTGCAATGGTGTCACAGAATGGAATGTTCTGACATCACACACACTGCATGTTGAACAGGTACCGTCGCAAACAATTCCTTAGAGGGGCCATCCCCACCCATCACATAGTGATCATGATTGGGTGCTCTCTACTGCAAGGACCTCCCCCTACCTTCGAGGACCTACTAGGAATAGTAAAAGGGCATGAGTCATACATTCGATTACACACTCCCGAGAAGGACAAAGAGCCCCTCAAGGGTGAACCCAAGGGAGCGGAAGCTTCAAATGTCAAAGAAAGACGCTCAGAAAAGGGAGTGGAGCAAGCATGTGGAAACACTGGTACATGCATCATATAATTGTACCCGCCACGCGTCTACGGGTTCTCCCCTTACTTTCCCATGTTCGGTCGAGAAGCCCGGCTGCCGGTAGTCTGAGGATATCAACCGACGGCGTATCCAATATGACGCACTTCAGGTATGTGCAACGGCTCAGCTAGCTGAAATGTCCTCTTCCCAACTAAACGCTAACAATAAAAGACGATATGACCATAAGGTTAGACATCAGGAGATTCGCCATGGAGACGCCGTGCTCTGCAAACTCGGAATCCCAGGGAAACATAAATTGGCTGACCGTTGGAAGAAGAGTCACAAATGCTGTGCCTCCCGGTCTACCGCATTAAAGACGTGGATGGCCGGGTAAGAGTCTGGCACCAGAATAATCTACTACCTATCCCACAAGTGGGGGCTGATGACCCAGAGATACCGGCTACACCTCTGGATGGGGAGCCAGCAAGATCGGGAGACAACAAAGACACTGTAAATGAGACCACGAGAATTCTATGGAAAACGAAGAAACAGTGAACAAAACCATAGATGATCCTATGGAGGGACCCTCTCAAAGGGTACTTCGAAGTCATGGGGCAGCTCCCGAAGGAGCTACGGGTAAAAGGTCCAGATGACAAACGCATACCCCGGTGGCTCCAATGAGCCAATCTTTGGACCCAAGAAGTCCCTGCTTTGTATCACAAAGAGACTTTCCAAAGACATTACTACCCCCAATGGGAAAGGCTGAGCCTCAGGACTATGAACATTACTCCCCAGAGGTAGTTGAAGAAGGGCACCACAGAAACCAGCGGACTAGGTACCCTCAAAACCGGGTAACCTACGATACAATTGGGGCACCCAACTATGAGGCTCAGCAGTGGACTCGTAATAAGATTAAGTCGGTCATAGTCACGTTTACCGAGATGCATAACTTGATTTAAAGCCGATTAATGTGATAAGTTGTATCCATGAGACTGCATTTTTATTATATAACGCCTTGTGTGGTTATATCATTATGGTTTACACTGTGCCCAATCGGGGACGTTGGGATTTTCACCAGGGGGAGAGTATAACAGCCTGTCTCCCTGTGTCCCGCTTACCTCCGCTGTTGTGGGGGAGGTTGCTGAGCGATGCGGGTGGTCAGGGAGGCGATCAGATCACCGGAGGATCCCGGTGGCTCCCTTAGCAGGGTGCCGCCATCTTGGATGGAACGACCGGGCGACGGGACACATGGATTGCAGCAGCCAATAGGGCACCAGCATTCCTTGCATGAGAGAATGATACTTTACGCACGCTAGAGACCATGCCAGTCAGAGCTGGGACGAGGAAGGGGTAGGGTGTGCATCTGCAGGGTGTCCGTGAACCCTGCTCTAGGTGACCAGACCATCATATTGAGAAACTATCTGCGAAGGTGATACACTCCTCACGGGAGGTCACCTCACGTGGAGGCGGACATTGTCGCTGACCACTGCCGTCACTGGATCCGTGTATCCTATCCTTCTGGGTGGCGTTACCGGGTGTCGGAGCACTAACTATAAACACATTAGATGGGGCAGTGCTGTCTGACACATTTGGATGGGAGTTGATACTCGTGGACACAAGGGTGGTTGGCCCGAGGGGCTCTCAGGACATTGTGGGACTATATTGCCAGTGTGTTGACACCGGGATGGGGGTTACTGGAGGGCACAGTTGTGTGTGACCGGGGGTGTGGGACTGTATATATATATATGTTCAGTGTTCTTTTGCATGCAGTAAAACTGTTATACGTACCATCGTGTGTTTTATTGTATGGGGTTCCTGTAACGGGGTTATCCCATACTGTTAGGATCCCGTACAGGTGGAGGCGCTACCAATTACCGACTCAGATACACCCCAGGCTCCCAGCAGCGGAGGCTCAGGCCACCTGTGAGCCGCAGGTAAAGCAGCACACACACAGTAGCCGTCATATCTCCCAGGGGGTGGGGGAACATGCGCTACACAAAATTAAATCATACACGTGCAGAAACAGAAACAGAAAAGTCAGCGTTCATTTTGCTGTCAGCTAATGTAACAGTATCCATTATATAACATATTGCGAATAATGGTCCTATAAATGCTTATCTTAACCCCTTCATGACTGCCTGAGCACCCTTATTTATGTTATTGTTTGTATATACATCCCTTCTACTTTATCATCTGTTTTAATAGAAACCACCTTGATCCCTCAAACACCTTTTTTGGGTTGTCGACAAAAGTTCCAAATAGCAAAGAAGCATTTTTTCTTAATGGAAAAGTAGTTACTTCTTACCAAGTAGAACTATTCCATACAACTGTAAGGGACCTAACGGCGCTAATGCACAGAACAGTGCCAGTAATGATAATATGAATGTTAAAGTCCTGGGTAATGTATTATGGATATTTGGTGCAATCCTCTTAAAGAATGCGTTTCCAAACCTCCTGTAATCCGAAGGCACCATGAAAACCAAGGGGCAGAAGAGCACACACAAAATACCACAATAGTGCAGTGTCCCTTTAATGTAGAAAAACAATAATTAAAAAATAGGTGAAAAAATAACACAATGATGTATAAAAGAGTTAGCAACAATGTTGCAATAACCAGAGAAAGTCTTGAATCAACAAATACAGGTGATTGTGTGATGTTTCAATGTTTAAGGTAAAGACATCAGCAACGATTTTGCAATTATCAGGCTGGGTCTTTAAGTCAGCTGTAGATCAGAGGCACACAGCCGCCTGGCAGCCTGCAGCATCCCCCATTCACTGCAGCACTTCAGAGTCCCACTGCTCATGGTCCATTGCCTAGGTGATCTCTGCGCATGATGTCACCAGGGCTGACTTGGCTCTGGGTCGCTCTGCTTTGGTGCTGAATGAAGCTTCTCATTCACTTAAACCACTAGAGGGGATGTGTATCAAATGTCGCAAGCTAGAGCATTGCTCCAAAACCAGTGCAAATTGCGTCCGCATTTACTCTGCGTGACGCATCAATGTTTCAAGGTGCTTTGTTTAATTTATTGGCCCCAATTTGGGAAGTGGTTATAGGAAGCGTTGGGGGAGGAAAGAGTCAGCACCATATGATAATGAGATGTATCAAAAGTTGTGCCAATGACTGGTGCAGCTTTCCTCTTACCCCCAGCTGTACCAGGTTAACTTTTGCTCTTAAGAGTTTTGCAACCTATGTAAGAAGCAAGATTTGAAAGATGTATATATGTCGCTGGCGCAAATTGATGCAGATGCAAATATTGTCTCTGTGGTTGCAGAACATTGCACCTTTTTTTTTTTTATTATTATTTTTAATAAGGCTAAGGTGGGTTTGAGGAGCCGAGCCATATACTATGTCTCCATAGTCAATAATTGGCATTAGCATCTGCTGTGCAATACGCTTTCTGACCAGGAGACTTAGGGAGGATTTGTTCCTGTAAAGTACCCCTAGTTTGGCATAGGTCTTGGTTGTCAGGGTATCAATGTGCATCCCGAATGTTAAGTGGGAGTCAAACCATAAGCCCAGGTATTTAAAACTAGTGACAGGTGTTAGGGTGGTTTTAGCGTTGGTTCTAATCAGGAGCTCAGTCACTGGAAGCTTTACAAATTTAGTCTTGGTCCCAAATACCATTGTTACCGTCTTGTCAGTGTTTAAAAACAGTTTGTTTTGGGCAATCCAGTTTTCGAGTCTCAAAAAGTCAGACTGAAGAATGTATTGAAGGTCAGAGAGGCTATGGCTGTGTGCATACAGGATTGTGTCATCTGCATACATGTGTATTGAGGCTTCCTTACAAGCTGTGGGAAGATCATTAATGAACACTGAGAAGAGTAGGGGCCCCAGAACAGAGCCTTGCGGGACACCACAGGTGATATCCAGGGGGTTGGAGTTTGAGCCTGAGATGGACACATGTTGGGATCTTCCTGATAGGTAGGACTGAAACCAGTTTAAAGCATGTTTCCCTATTCCAGAGCTCTGGAGTTTGTTAAGCAGGATAACATGATTAACTGTGTCAAAAGCCTTTGCAAAATCTAGGAATACTGCACCAGTGAGTTGTCCCCATTCCATTCCGCACTGGATTTCATTGCAAACTTTTAGCAGGGTAGTTACGGTGGAGTGTTTGGGACGGAATATAACCTAAGCTATTACTTCCGTGAATGCTTACATACCTTGATAAAGCGCTTCGGCGTGAAACGCATTGGTGGGGTGACACCTTCGTTTTTTTCATGACCAATAAATAATTAATATTTTTATGGAATACGCACTTTCCTCATTTTTTCCAACTGCTGGTGTCCATGAGTAAGTGCTCTGTTACTTTCTCCATTTTCTGCTTACATGCACTACAATGGCATTTCCCGCTTACTATCAGACCTCCATTTAATTTGTTGCTCACCCCTCTGGCAGCACATGGCTTACATGGCATGATGACCCTTCTTAGGCCAGTAATATAGTGGGTGCGTGTGCGCGTGCCTGTGCGAACGCTCGTGCACAAGACGCTCAATTTTTTGTGTGTACGGTCCGTGCTGCTGTGAGCGACAGGCTTGGAAGGTACTGTGTGTGTGTGTATCACTGTGTGTGTGTGTCACTGTGTGTTTGTGTGTCACTGGGGAAGCTGTGTGTGTGTGTGTGTGTGTGTGTATATATTACATTTACAAAAAAAAGACATGCTGTGAGAATAAATTATTTATTAATATTGTGCATACATATACACACACACACACACACACACACACACACACACACACACATATACGTTGCAGTAGCGGCGCAAATACTTACTTTTCGGAGTCGTACCCACTATCGCCCGGCTCCACGCTCACTGCCGTGCGCGCGCGGCCCTAGCATACAATGGCTGGCTAACCACAGCCAACTATAACTGCAGCGTGCGCACCCACTATATTACGGGCCTAACAGAGAATGGGTTGAAGGTGGACTCGGTGAATGCACCAGCATAGCTGACATGCATTCTTGTTGCTGGTGAATAGCGGAGAAGTGTAACACATGAATTGTGCCCAGGGCTATAGCTTTGTTAGAATTTATTGTGCTCTTTCTGTTCTATATATATATATATGTGTGCGTGTGTGGTGTGTGGTGTGTGTGTGTGTTTTTTTTCCCCTGTTTCTACTGAAAGCAGCAATACTACATTCCTTTTCCCCCCTCCTTCTTTTTCTTTTCTTATTTTTATATGTAAAGCATGTGACAATGTATAATTCTACATTCTCACCTAAGCTGCTTATCGTTAGGTGCTAAAAATCCTGATTGTGTGCCTAGCATAATAACCATCTTTCTGTTTTAAACAATTCTTCAAGTCAGTGCAACTCAGCAGCTACAATGTATCCTTATATTACTAAGGTAACCTTATCTATTGTTACAGTTTGCAGCTCAAACTGCTGGGAACATTGGTAACAAAGGATCAAAAACAGGAAAGTGTTACAAAGATCTTGCACAGCTTGGGATGTGGGCTAAAACCTGCTATAGATATCACAGGGTGCTTTAAAACTCATTAACATGGCATTAAGAGTTGAATAAAAGAAAACAAACACCAACAAAAAAACAATAGTCACTATTATCTAATAATACAGAACTGATTTATTTTAAAAAAACATATAAGATTTCATATTTTATGCTACTTTAATTGTAAAAATAATACTTTGCATTCATGTCTAGCAAGACGTTCCATTATTTCCGTTCTCCATGTATTGGTGAATAATCCGTCATGAATATGTATTTATGCAGTCTCTTCTTTTTTCCAGTGTAAGCAAGGGCTCTTCAGATGCTACTGCACATAACAATGAATTTCGTGAAGTGGTAATTTATAGCCAAGAGAGCACAGTATATGTACAATAGTTTTTCATGAATATGAATTAGATCATGTCAGCCGGTTACATATTTACATATCTCTGTTTCCCATTAAGTTTTTTTCTTTACGTACTGTTTAATCAGCGATATCAGACATGTCAAGTCTCAGTGGTTCTCTGTGAATATCTCTCTAGTCATACTCATTGATTTTTAGATGGTAATTCTATATTATTAGAAGCAGCCATTTGGGCTGTTTATGGCAGAAAAGCTCTGTTGACTTGAGTGGGGGTTTTAGGGCCAATCGAAGTGCCGATCAGACTATATAGACTTATGCCCTTTTGTATCAGACTTAAATGTAGTCTCACTAATAAAAATCAATACTTTAACATTAAGATGCAATATCTTATGATTTCTGAAAACCCCAAATCTCATTGATTTGAGTAACAGTAGGTTACTATAAACAAGAAGAAAATCAGATCCAGCAACTTGGGATGCCCCCTGGGCTCTTAAAAAATCAGATAACAAAGCTGGGTGCTAAGACAAAAAATCTGGTCAAGATATAGAGATCATGAGAATACAGGGTCAAGCACACCAAAAGATGAAGAGATCAATGGGTTGGGGAAAATTTTTTCATTTTAATGACTTAACGAAGGCATAGCAGCATCCAACGTTTCCGTGCACACAAGCACCTTTATCGGGGATACAGTTTGGTACCAAACAAGATATACATATAAATACAGTATATATATATAGTGTCCATAATAAACACCCACACCACCCACCTCCCTCCTGATGCCAAGTCCTGCCGCTGGGTGCAAATGCATCTCCAGTCAGCACCAGTCACGTGGTGTAAGTCTCACGGACCTCTGGAGCACTGTGAGACTTACGCCATGTGACTGGCATTTGGATGGCGTGATGTCATCACGTTGTGCATCGCGGCGTGGCAAGCTCCTCCACCACGTCACAGACTGGAGACGCGTTTGCACCGGCGGCAGAACTTGGAATAGAGGGGGGGTGTAGTTCATTAGGGACACTGCTGTGTGTATATATATATATAGTGTAGAGGTATCTATACCGTGTTAGCCGAGCTTAATAATCAAAAATAAATAGACGATACCGTTCTGTGGCTAATGAAATGCTTATACTTGTGCGAGCTTTCAAGTTACACAGATCTCTTCTTCTTGTGATGTTACAATGAATGAAGCCAAAAAAGTTTTTTTTAACTTTAAAACAGTGCATCCTGGAATGTGATCTGTGATGGAAGCCTATCCCTCCCCCCTGTGCAGTATGCGTTTTATGACTTCAGGTGTTAAATGGTCCCTGAATGTAAGTGATGTAAGAGTGTGTGTGTGTGTGCGTGTGTATGTAAATATAAATGTGTAATGCACCCACAGAGTATGCAGCGCTTTACAAATTTTGTAGAAGGGATCAGTGTATCTCGAAAGCTCGCACAAATAAAAGCATTTCGTTAGCCACAGAACGGTATCGTCTATTCGTTTTTTATTTTGTATAAATATATATTATAGTAATTTCGTACCAAACTGTATCCCGGATGAAGGTGCTGGTGTGAACCGAAGCATTGGATGCTGCTATGACTTCTTCAAGTCATTAAAATGACATTTTTTTCCAACCCATTGATCTATTCATCTTTTGATCGACCCTGTATTCTCAGTAACAGTAGCTTGACATAATACAGTACATAAAAATATATGCACTGTAATACGGTTCCAGAAAGTGACAAATTAAAATACTAATAATTCAGGACAATTTGAGTTAATAATTTCGTGCAAAAAAATAATATATATATATCAAATGGAACTATTACTGTATGCTCATTTGCATGCCTTAGGGCTGTTATATACAGCGTGCCTATGCGAACACGCGTGCACGTGCCGCATGCTATCATGTTTATAGAGCAGGGAGCTGTGTATGTGTGTATGTGTGTGTATGTGTGTGTATGTGTGTGTATGTGTGTGTATGTGTGTGTATATGTGTGTGCATGGGTTGTGTGAGTGAAAGGAAGACCTAAGCAAGATTTTTTAAAGAAAATAAGAGTGTAATAAATATATATATTTTTTTAGTTCCGCAATCATTGACACACACCCATACAAACACACATCCACGCATACATACATACACACATACACACATACACACATATACATACATTTCAGAGCCGGTGGCTCTGCGAAAAGATGATTTTCTTCATTTTCGCCGCCGTCTGCCGGCTCCCCGCTCCCTGCCATGCGCGCGCGGCCCTTCTATAGAAAGGCTTACTAACGTCAGCCAACTAAAAATTACGCGCGCGCGCACAACACTATAGAGCGTGCCTTAGACAGGTCTGCAACCCTGCCTTTCACCATTATCACCCAGCACACAGCACTTCCATTGCAGCAAGGGATTCTGGGAAATGACATGCAAATGAGCACACAGTGCCACCTTTTGCTTCAAAATCATTAACATGGTTCCCCTATAGGCTTAAGCTTGCTGCATGGTCACAGCTTTGCGCACAGCCTGGGTTAAGATGCATAGCCAGAAAACCCACCCACAGACAAACTGTTTCATCCTTAATGGGTCTCCTCAGTGTGGGGTTGGTTATACTGGTGTAACAGTGTTTCCCCCCCTCCCCCAATTTCATGTTGGCCCCATCATGGGGAAACTGACCCTGGTTACATGTGGTGTAGTGGGGTGCGCCTGCTTGCTTACAGGACTCCTGAGTCTCCAGTGGTGGTATGGGGGATCTTTTCTTTCTGTTTAAATTGAATTATCAAGTCCATTAATTTGAACGAACAATTGTCTAGGATCTTGCACAAATCATTTTCAAACTCCCCATTCTTAAAACCAAATGAAGGTGCTTTTGTCAGGCGGAGTCCCCTGGGTATGCGTTTAATTTTTATATAGTTTTCTAATGTAACTATATCCCACCAGCCGCACAAGTCCTGAGTCAGGTACTTCTCCGATTGTGTAAAGTGTATTTTAAGATCAAAGGAATCTTCACAGTAAAGTTCTTATGTACTATCAAATATAGATTCAGCTCTAAGGTTTAAAGCGATATCTATCGTTAAGACAATTCCCGCAATGCATTGTTACATGCAAAGAGTTGTCACAGTTGATCCCTTTCAAAGCTATACCTAGAGGACAATTTCTGCGCCTTCGCAGAAATTGTCCCTCCATTGATGATTTCAAAATTAGATCTTGTGATTTAAAAGAACGCTTCTTACAAAGTGGCTATAACAGTCATGATTTGGATGAGGCTTTTGAGTATGCACTGTCACGGAATAGGACGGACCTTATTACTATGACTGTGTTACGCCGGTGCTGCCTGCAGACCAGACCCGTCCCCTGAGCTGAAGGGGGAAGTGGTAATACACGCACCCGCAGCAAAGGGAGCGTGTCCGGAGCGTGGTATAAAGTGTTGCCAGGCCAGGTGTAGTAATGTAGACAATACTTGCCGGTACCGGTTGTAGAGATAGAGTGAAGAATGCCTTGCCGAGGTCAAGGAGTGGAGAGCGGAGATAGGTTGTAGTCCAAGCCGGGTTCGATGGGTATCAGAGTGAGCGTTGTCCAAGGAGTGCCGAGATCGAGAGCCAGAGCGGGTAGTCGTACGAGCCGTGTCAGAACCTGTGAAAACACTAAGAGAATCCTGAAGTACTTCCATGCAGAGACTATGTCGAGCAAAGACTGAGAGCAGCGAGGAGCTAGATAAAGCAGGAAGGTCCAATTAGGAACGGAGGCGGGACAGGAAGAGCTACAGGGAGACACTGCAGATTGGTGCAGGCATAACAGGCCAGGTGAGACTTGTTGGTAACCTGAATATGCCCGTGCGGCTTGCGGGGGCGGAGCCTGAGGTCCGGGGGACGGGAAGAAGAGTGTGCAGAATGAGCGCGCTCCGTAACACGTGTACGCGTGTTGACTGAGCCAGTGGATCGTGCAGGTGTGTGTGTGGGAGGGCGTGGGCGCGCCCTGCGCTGAGCAGAGGAATCGCCGAGGGAAGTGAGTGCTCTGTGTGGGGAGCGCGGAGAACGCCGATTCCTGACAGACTGACATCAGTAAGAATAGTGGTATCAGTACTCAACCACACACGACTGCTAATGAACCACTTTATTTAATATCCCAATATAGTAGTCAAGCCACAGCCATATCGGCTATTAATAGAAAACATTGGTCTATTCTTTCTTTAGTTCCTCATATACATGATATGGTATCTAATGATCCAAAAATAGTTTTTTCTAAATCTCAAACGTTAGGTAATCGCATCTCACCGAGCATGTTTCAAACATGCAACATGATTAAAAATAAGGGATTTTTTCCATTACTTAAGGGTTCACATAAATGTGGACATTGTAATATCTGTCCCTATATTCAGAAAACAACAACCTTTGAGAACAAAGACAAAACTCATAAATATGTCATCAAATCTTTTATTACATGCCAGACTAATCATGTTATATACCTCCTTACATGTGGTTGTCTCAAACAATATGTGGGATCAACCACAAGGTAATTAAAGGTGCGTATACAGGAACATGTAAGATTAATTTCTAATAAGGACATTAACCATTCAGTTTCTAAACATTTTCTGGAGTGTCAAACTGGTTCTCTTCGATCATTTAAATGTACAGCTTTGGAACATATTCCTGTTCCCAAGAGAGGTGGCAATCGGGCTAGGACGCTGCATCAGAGATAGGCATTTTGGATCTTCACTTTGGGTACACTCCAACCTCATGGACTTAACTCCGAGTGGGATCTGGGGTTCTTCCTCTGATGCTGTGTCTTGCTTTATATTTTGCCGCATGATATGGTTATATGAATTAGTCTCTGAACTTATTTTTTAAGATCAACTATGAATTCAGTTTATTATTTCCTGTTGTAGACTGCTATAGAATATATCAACACTCTCTATATTAATATCATATAATACAAGATCCATCTCTTCTCAAAAGTAGGTTTTGAAATTATATTGTGTCAATTTGGGTCACAGCCCTCTGTGGTTTAATTACTAGCCTTAGTTTTGGCTGAGTCTATTTTGACTCTTAACTTAGATACACACCGGGATACATTTCATATAATCTTGGTTTAGATACTGTGTGTTTGTTTATATAGATACTACTTTCAGGGTTGTCACTCACTTTTTACACATTATCTTTCTTTTAGAGATTGAATCTGTGCGGTATGCTATACTAATAATGATTGGGTTGCTAGATATATATATATATATTTTTAATACATTTCAAGTTCTAAATTCATGTACCCTCCTTTAATATACATCTGTTCAATTTTGAAGCATTAAACATCATGCATCATTTGTAACATATGTATTTAGGATTCAGTATGCGCTATCTCTTTAAGACGTAAAAATGCATATTCTATTAAATTTAAGTGTTTACATTGTTAAATTTAAATGTAAGATTGATTAGGGTCTAAAACATAAATGGACGTACTATATGTGGTATTTACATTTGACCATAGAAGTTTATAGTTCATTGTCTTTTAATTGAATTTCAGTCTATGTGATGTTTTCATTCTTTATTCAATTAATGTGTCAGCACAATTATGTCACATTCAGCTGTGTCTAATGTTTTTTTTTTTAAATCATTCAGCACATATAAAGGTGCTCACTTCCTTCTAGTCCCATACTCCTTGAGAAAGCGCAACACTTGCGTGAAACGCGTGGGAGGACTGCTCTGTTATTTTTTGCCACTCACCTATGCTTTAAATAAAGCCTTTTCTATTTTGCTACACCATGGTACCCCGTTTTTTTAATTGTTCCTGTTTGTGGACCGATTTGGATATTGCCTGAGTGCCCCGAATACCTACAACATTGCTGCTGCTTTCTCGATTTCAGCGGCACCACAGGAGGGAGAGGAGGGGCTTGTTACCGTGGATGTGCGGTCTCCATGTTCTTTCAAACAGCGGGACGAGGAGGGCAACCAGGATTCAAACTGGGAGGCAAGAGGGCTTTCCTTACCTCCACTTTCCTGTATCCAGTCCCCTGAAGCCATCCCTGACTGTCCGTATATCTGTGGGAGTAACTTTAGTCTGATTTAGGAGCTTGGTCGCAGTACCTTAGCTATCTCCAGGACACTTTATTACGCCCTAAGGATCCTGCTTACAACCTCCCCCTGGTCCGGGCACATTGATTTTCTATTGGATTGGACGCACACCGGAGCGCATGACAGTGTGATTCTCTATCAACACTAGAGGGTTCCCTGCAACTTTTTGGTCATTTGAAAATTTTACCAAATATAGAAGAATTTACAATGCATCTGATCAGACTTGCTATTAGAGATGATTTGGGGTTCCTTAACCAAAAAAAAAGATGGAAACCACTGGTCCAGAAAGTATTTCAGCAGGAACAGGCAAAGCCAATGTATCAGTTATCACAGAAATGGTAACCCAAAAATCTTCATTAGGCTGCGTCGACGCTGCCGCTGAGCGAACTTGGTGCACTCACTCCAGTTAAAGTCAATCTGTACGTCCATGCTCAGGCGGCACGCGCGCAACAGGTTTGAAGATACAGAAACTGTGCCAATACGTAGAGCAACAAATAACATAACCAGATAACAACTATTTGAAAGCCGAGCATTCTTCTAATGAAACACAGTATTTAGTATAAACTAAAATGACACATTTGTGTTCTCATTGAAAGTTTTTACAATTGTATGTAAACACCACTAAGTTCTTTATACAGGCATTTTTTCCTATATCTTTTTTTAAATTATTATTTTATTTACAATATTAATACAGCCAGAACATTTTCAGAACTGTAAGTCATAACATCATTCATAATAGGTCCTATGATTAATGCTTATATCATACAATTTAAAACAAGTTTTATAACAAAGAAATGAAAAGGTATGGGGGTATAAAGTAAGACAAGGGAGTAGAGCACTAATATAACCTGTCATATACAGTAGTAGGTCTATACTGTATATGAATAATACAGGCACTTTTACCACCGAGCATAAGCTTTTATTTGGTACATGAACCAGGCCCCACCTTTTCTGTCATCACATCTATGCTGCCCTGTATTCAAGCACAGACGTAACCAGTACTATTTGTTTGATGTATTTCCCACACTATCCGCACACACACACCCACTTTTATAGTGCCCCAAAGTGCGATTAAAGGAGTTGTAGACCAAAGGAAAATCAAATAGAAGCAAAGCTGCTTCAGAGAGCGAGACATACAGTACTGCAGCGTCTATGAAATCATCGGCAATACACAATAGTGACACTGCTAATGAGTGGAAGGCAATGGAAATAAGATAAGCCCGTGAGGTATGAGTCCGTGCACTGCAAAGTGTGCTGCTGCTGCTGCTGCACACTCACACACTATGGCAGATAGCAAGCCCGTGAGATGTGAGTCCGTGCACTACAATGTGTGCTGCTGCAGCACACTCATCACACTATGGCAGGTAGCAAGCCCGTGAGATGTGAGTCCGTGCACTACAATGTGTGGTGGTGGTGGTGCTGCTGCACACTCACACACTATGGCAGGTAGCAAGCCCGTGAGATGTGAGTCCGTGCACTACAATGTGTGCTGCTGCAGCACACTCATCACACTATGGCAGGTAGCAAGCCCGTGAGATGTGAGTCCGTGCACTACAATGTGTGCTGCTGCAGCACACTCATCACACTATGGCAGGTAGCAAGCCCGTGAGATGTGAGTCCGTGCACTACAATGTGTGGTGGTGGTGGTGCTGCTGCACACTCACACACTATGGCAGGTAGCAAGCCCGTGAGATGTGAGTCCGTGCACTACAATGTGTGCTGCTGCAGCACACTCATCACACTATGGCAGGTAGCAAGCCCGTGAGATGTGAGTCCGTGCACTGCAATGTGTGCTGCTGCAGCACACTCATCACACTATGGCAGGTAGCAAGCCCGTGAGATGTGAGTCCGTGCACTGCAATGTGTGCTGCTGCAGCACACTCATCACACTATGGCAGGTAGCAAGCCCGTGAGATGTGAGTCCGTGCACTGCAATGTGTGCTGCTGCAGCACACTCATCACACTATGGCAGGTAGCAAGCCCGTGAGATGTGAGTCCGTGCACTGCAATGTGTGCTGCTGCAGCACACTCATCACACTATGGCAGGTAGCAAGCCCGTGAGATGTGAGTCCGTGCACTACAATGTGTGGTGGTGGTGGTGGTGCTGCTGCACACTCACACACTATGGCAGGTAGCAAGCCCGTGAGATGTGAGTCCGTGCACTACAATGTGTGCTGCTGCAGCACACTCATCACACTATGGCAGGTAGCAAGCCCGTGAGATGTGAGTCCGTGCACTGCAATGTGTGCTGCTGCAGCACACTCATCACACTATGGCAGGTAGCAAGCCCGTGAGATGTGAGTCCGTGCACTGCAATGTGTGCTGCTGCAGCACACTCATCACACTATGGCAGGTAGCAAGCCCGTGAGATGTGAGTCCGTGCACTGCAATGTGTGCTGCTGCAGCACACTCATCACACTAGGCAGGTAGCAAGCCCGTGAGATGTGAGTCCGTGCACTGCAATGTGTGCTGCTGCAGCACACTCATCACACTAGGCAGGTAGCATTATTGGTGCAGCGATACACCTCGTACTTTCCTTGCAGTGCAAAGGCTGCTCCAGCAGGAGGAGCTCTCACCACCCTGCGCGTGCACGTAGAGCCTCTGCAGCGCCTTGCCTGTCACTCGAGCCGCAGCCCATTCTCACACCTCCTTCCCCGCAGGCGGGGTTTCCTTCTCCTCCTCCTGTCAAGCTGGTGCGGCGATTACGTCACTGCTGCGCGCCTAATGTTTACGTGGATATGGTGGAGAGCGGTGGCGGTCGCGCGCAGTAACAGTCTGTGTATTGCTGTGTGTGCACAGGAGGAGGCGGCATGCAGGAGGAGGACGCGGAGAGGAAGAGGAAGCTGGAAGCCGGCAAGGCCAAGGTAAGACCACCCGGTCAGGAGGACATCTGTGGCACTGTCACTGTGTCTTACCAACTGAAATCTGTGGCACTGTCACTGTGTCTTACCGACTGACACCTGTCTCTGTCTCTGTGTGTGTCTTACCGACTGATACGCGTGTGTGTGTGTGTGTGTGTGTGTGTGTGTCTTACCGACTGATACGTGTGTGTGTGTGTGTGTGTGTCTTACCGACTGATACGTGTGTGCGTGTGTGTGTGTGTGTGTGTGTGTGTGTGTGTCTTACCGACTGATACCTGCCACTATGTGTCTTACCGACTGACACCTGTGTCTTTCTGACTGATTACTGTGTCTTTCTGACTGATGCCTGTGTCACTGTGTCTTTCGGACTGATACCTGTGTCACTGTCTTTCTGTGTCTTACCGATTTGATATCTGTGTCACTGTTGGTGTGTATGTCACTTGCATGCAAGTGACAGACACCTGCTGTGTGTGTGACTGCTGAACGCTTGTGGCATCTTGACAGCTGTCAGTGCACATTTGTACCAGTGTGTAGTATGGCTGTGGCAAATGAGACAGTCCACGACTGATTGACTGTGTTTGTGTGTCAAGATCTAGGGACCAATAGGTATTCGGTTTGGTCACTTAAAGTAAAAACTACATTTGTTGGGTCTTGAAAGACGGAGACCCTGCTGAAATGTGTCATACTTGACAAGCCCTGTCGTGTATCAGGATGTGTAACATATCACACGTGTGAGGATTGTAATATAGGGCGGGTGCGTACACGGCGTTGCACGTTTTAGTGTCTGTAGGGTAAGCAAAGGTTTGGCTATGAGGTCGCAGCCTTAGGCCGCACTGTGATTGACTCACAGCGTCACGTGGCACGGCAACAGCGCGAAAATACAAATATCTTGTATTTCCTAAGATCTGCCGCGCCAATGCTCACGGCCGTGCGCGCACGCGTCTCAACTATAGCAACGTCAGGCTCACACAGGCAATTATCATTGATGCGTGCACGCACTATATTACAGGCCTAAGAGACCACTTGTACTGTATGAGCAGGGTGACAGTTCATTCAGATAATATGAACTTCACATGTTTCGTAATGCTTGCACACTGTCCTGGTGTGTTAACCCATATTTTTGCCTAAGTTGGCTGGTAACTTACTTTTACAGTAGGTGTTTCACAAACTAATTTGCACATCATATCTCAGTATTGCAAAGGAGAAAACGTAAACATGCTTACTTTAAAGTTGTGTCAGTTTATTTGCTTTTGCAGTACTGTAGTTAAATTTAATAGAAATCCCACAATGAGGTTTGTGATGGAGTCCAGATGAGTCTCTGAGATTTGTCTGGATTGTAAATGTATTTGATTGAATTGCAGCTTGTTCTCTCGCTCTCTTGCTCTCTCGGTAATAGGAGGAAAAGATGAAAGAACAAACATGAAGAAATAAAATATTATTAAGCATGGCATGCAATATGTGTGAATTCACAATATATTTGGTCTGGTAGCCACTAAAGAATGTCTATTGTTCCTTTCATTTTGTCACTGTGGGTGTTTGATATTGGTTCACTTACAGCTATGACCATGTAGTGTACAGTATGTCATGTTTATATTTTTATATATATTGTTTGGCTTGATGTGTAAAAGTGTTTTTAGATTGGTCAGTTCTTTTTCGTATGCATGTGTTTTGTGAGAAATCGTGTGTGTGTGTGTGTGTGTGTGTGTGTGTGTGTACGTGTTTGTGCGTATGTTATGGTGGTTTATGAAAGTGACAACCCTTCACCTGTGAGTGTGTTTACTGGCTATGTACGTCTTTAACCCAGGCTTGCTGAAAAGCTGTGTAATACAGCAGGTATAAGCTTATAGGGGTCCATGTTAAAATGGATAAGAAAGAAAAGGTGATACTGTGTGATCATTTCCATGTCATTACCCAGAATCTTTGTCTGCAGTGTAAGCATTCTATGCTAGGAGATAATGGTGAGAAGCAGGATCGCAGACCTACATGAGACATGTGAATGTGCTCACAAGTGATATTTTTATTTGTTGTGTGTGTGTGTATGCGCACACACACACACACACACACACACACACACACACACACACACTCACCCAGTGCAATAACATGATTTCTCATATATTATATATATATAAGCCACTGTAAAATACAAACCCTAAGTGCCTCCCCACAAACAATTGACTCTACAATAATGTACCATGATGTTATAAAAACACAATTCTTCTACAGAAAATAGGCTAAAAGATTTAAAGAAAGGAAACATCAACAAAGGACAAGTATATTAAACCAGCATTGAGCTGGGCTTACTATAGCTAAAAAGAACTAACACACCCTTACGTAACTTGTACTACAGAACGTCCATCAGCAAACAGCTGCCACTCAGACAAAAATGCACCAATAAGCATCAACTACCAACTGTTCACACTGCCATATAAATGAACACACATGTTCACTAAACACTTGCAGAATTAATTGTTACCAACTCTGTGACAGTCAAACGGGCACATGAGAAACAAAAATACTCACTCACACTCTCGTATATATCTATAGATATAGATCTATAGATATACAGTAGATATATATATAGATATCTCTATAGATATATCTATCATACACACAAATATTTGTGAGTATTTTCATTTCCCATGTGCCCGTTTGACTGTCACAATTTGTATTTTACAGTGACTTGTATATATTGGGAAGGTAGGCATTTTACCAAGATAGGTCTCTTCTCCTTATATCATGAGTTAGGTACAGACAGTACTGCAGCGCCAAGAACTCCCGGTTTAGCAAAAAATTAACAAAATCTATGATTATACATTTTAGGGATTGGTTGCAACCTGATTCATGTAGTTGGATTATTTGAAGGACATCACACATTTTTGGAATTATACAAATATGTATTTTGTTACTATCGTATGTGAATTTATGAGTAAAGTCCGTTCTGCATATTTGACCTAGAGGTAGTAGTTTTAGCGCTAGAGTACTGTATTATGATTAATCAAGACTTGATGATATCGAAATCGAGGGGGGGGGGGGGGACCTAATAGGATTAAAATATAATGGGCCAGTCTTCTGCTAATGGCACCTTCTGATGCTGGAAGTCCCCTCACAGTGCACACATGTCAGTACGCTGTAAGGTATCTTTCTGCACCGGAACTTGTTTTATAGCAGATGATTGCTTGGTACATACAATATGGTCCAATGTGTGTTATCTGCTAATTACTGTTATGTATTCTTTGAGTTTCAGTGGAACACTGTTAACACCACTGTTTAAAATGTGCACCACGCTCGCCATTAATCTCGCCGGTGTTCCTTTTTTTTTTTTTCAATATTAGACTGAATCTCATTCAAGTGTTAATTGAGTAGTACATTGACATTGTATGACCTTTTGTTTTTAGTAGTTGCTTCGCAGAGTACAGTATTTATTATGAAGATGATATTTTAATTACCTGTGCAGTTTCAAGTAAAGGAGTATGAGTAATATTTTTTCCAATCTCTCCGTATGATTCAAGTCGGTTGTTTTATCATCTGCCCAATACCTAAAGTATGTCACAAAATCATTCCATTTCGACAAGTTACTTTAACTTCTATTCACCGCTTTTAAGTTTCTTGGGACGTTGGCCAACTTAAAAGCCTATATTCATCGCCACACAAGATCTGCCGCTGTGAGAAGCGCTTGGCAACATAACGCCTTACTAAACATTTTCTATTTGTGAGTTGAGCAGCAGATCGAGGGATATGTTGTACAGAAATATAAAGTCATAGTGGAAAATGGGCTCGGTGTAGAGCAGTTGGACTAATTCCAGTGTTTACCTTGAATAGAGTTGATGACATGTCCAGGTAAGGATAAGAAAGATTTCCTAATGAAAGCCTGTAATCTCCGTTGAACCACACAAGTCTATTGGAGCATCATTTTCTGAAAATCTTTAATGGCCGCTTTGTACTATATATAATTTACCCCTTAGTCTTGCCTTTCATTCAGAAAAGTACACATGTAATTATTTAACTACTGCTTTTTTTGAAGTTGAGATACGTTGCTAGTTGCCCGTGCCTGAATATTTAAACGTGGCAAACATGCTAAAAATAAATAAATAAGAGCTCAAGACAATTGTTATGGTTTTTGTATTGTACAGTATGATATTGCACACACACAGAGAGATCTGTTGTCTAGTTTTATGTTGTAATGTAAATAATGGCTTGTCACAAAATTACCTTTTGGGGACTTCTCTTAGATCCTTAGGATCAGGTAAACTCTGTCAGCTTCTTTCTGTTTAGCATATGTAGGTGATGCTCAGAACCCAAACCCAGCACACACCATATATATTTGTGTCAAAAAGGACTGTTACTGAGATTGTGACCATGTAATTTAACAAAAGACAAAAAAGCCTCAGTGCTACATCCAATATGACAAATTATATAGTTAAATACTTATCTGTTTTTCTTCATAAGCGAGGGTCAGTTTGTTCAATTCTTTGGCCAAAGTATTTTGAGCTTTGCAAACCACGCCACAGTATCCCCTCTTTTGCAAGTCCTAACACTACTGCCCCTGTAAAAAGCTTGCATAACCTCTCCAATGGAGGGGAAACTGTCTTAATAGGCCGGTCATTCACAGTTGCTTCTCAATAACTAGTTTAAAAGTGGGATTTGCGAGCTAAGGTGGGCTGAAAGGGTGCTGTGGCATGGTTTGCAAGCTTAGAATTTACCTAAGGCTACACTTATAATGCGTTGCGGCGTCGCGACGGTCGCTGGAAAATCAAATAGATATGGCTTCCAGCGATCGTGACCAATCCGTCGCGCTTACTATAAGCGCACGCGACTGCGGCAATGCATTTGTTTTGCCGTGGCGTCGCTGTCGCCGGCACTATAAGAGCAGCCTTAATGACACTCAATTCTGAAAAGAAAAACAGATGAGTATTTCTCCCTATAATTTGTCATATTGGATATAGCACTAGGCCTTTTTGTCTTTTGTAGACGCACAGATTTAACCTGGAAATCTTTGTCTTGGGGATCATTTAAGTAATATTTTCAATAAGGAAGAAATTGCTGTATTTGAGGAGTGGATGTGCGAATAAATTGTCAATGTCATACAATGCAGGATGATCACTTCGGGAAAAGATGGGGAGATGGACGTTGTGCAAACCACTCGCCAGAACGATATAATGCTGCTTTCAGGACAATATTTTTACAGGGTACAGTTGGAATCCTATGAGGATGTCACAAATGCCATGCAGCAGCTGCACGGTGTCCACCTGTTCACTTCTTTCCAGGGGGAGGAGCTGCCCTTTACACGCTGTAGCTTCTATTAGACTATTCCAGGAGAATTAGTTGTTACAGGGTTATTTGCTTTGTTGCAGTGCAAGTATGTAATTTCACCTTTGTCTGAAAAGATGACCACTTTCATCTGTCTATGTTCATTCTACTGTGTAGGATCTAAATCATTAACTGGTATTCAGTTACCTGTTCTATTTCTCTGTGCCTTTTTGTGCTGGGTGATTCAAGCCTGGAGAAGGCTGCTGAATAATCTTGCAAGTCAGAATATAATGCTGGAAGCATAATATGTGCGTATATAGATTGGATAAATACTTCACCAGACCAAGATCCAATGAATCAGACAGCACAGCAAATTAATGTTCAAAAAAAGAATATGTTATTGTCTAAAAACGGGTAGTGCGAGGAAGGTCCCAGAAAGGACCACAATGTTGTTGCCCCTCTTCCACACACCAACTGACGGTAAGGGAGGGTGGGCGTTACTCTAAAAACAATGATATGGACTGTTAAAGAGGCACTCTTGGTGACACTTCTTGTTGTGTTTGTAAATATTTTGTAATAGGTGTAACCCTCCCTGCCCAGCTGTAAGGGAGCCTACAATGATGTATGTGCTGTGAGCTACTCGGGGTGCATTACCTTCATCCAGGATAGTCTGCGCAGGCTGGGCATATATGCAGATCGTACAGATGGGCGCCAGGTGTTTTTTATTTTAGAAACAAAGTCTTTATTCACATCTTACACACTACAAAATTTCCTCTGCAGCATCACTGTGGTCTTGAGGAGGAACAAATGCTTTTGGTATTGAACAGAGTTGCGTTTAAAACGATTCACAGAGAAGCAGATTGTCGATCCCTCTCTTTCCAGGGTCCCAGTTTGGGGTCGCATTTTTACTGTGATAGAATAAGGAGTCACTGCTGTAAGTCCTGCTTCACCCACTCTGCACTCAGTCCTCTGGTACTGGGTACTGGGGTAATATGTGAGGGTTCTTCTTACTGGTATTGTATTCCATCACTTTAGCATCCTGCCTAAAGTACAGTGCACTAACCAGTGCCACAACCAGTGCAACAACCCCTGAGGGTACTGGCCTCAGTTCGGTCCTGGTGCTATAGACAGGGCAACCCTCTGGTAGCAACATGCTCTGTACTAAGGGCCTCACTGTAAGGGACACTTCCCTGTTCTGGAAAAACAAAAACAATGTTTCCTATCTTAACCTAACTTCTCGCAACTTAGATCCTTACTTGGTCTCTGCTCTATGGAATCATCCGGCTCTTCTCCTGCCATGCTGGTATCTGGCACTTCTGGAATCTGACTTCCCAGAAGTCTCTCTGCCTTATATACCTTCTACGACACAGCACCTCTGTGTCACTACTGGGCAGGGCTTGGCATCTCCTCTCTTATTATCAACTTACATTACTTCTAGTAAACCCAACGGGGAGGGGGGGGGTGATTACATAGGTTTGAATCAGGGTGGGTTTAGAAAAATACCTGGGCGCTGTCTCTGTATGAAATATATGGGATAATTAATAAACAAAAATGGAACGAAAAATAAGAAGGGTATAATACAGCCTCTAGATTTCGCGTGTTTCCTCCGTGGTGACCCCTCTGTGACTCGAAACCCCAGCAGGATCTATCCAGGACCCTTAGTGGCAATGGAACAAAAAGATGGGGGAGCACAGAGTGAGGAAGAGTATGTGTTATTAGGGAAGGTGTGTCTTCTTTCACTGGTGATCAATATGGTGAATTCACCTCAATTGATTCATCAGCTATAGGGTAGACTTGCTGGGTAGGAGAGAAATATACATATAAGTGTAAATAAAAATGGTTATATAACTCACACGGCCTTGTGTAAGTTCTATTACATCAAGGTTTCTTTGACTCTCGGCTTTTTCTTATGGTGGAGGTTGTTGTTCTGTTCTTTCTTCTTTATCTTTCGTGGGTTCTTGGATGTTCCTCACCGCAGAGGTAACTTCTTTCTAGAGGCCTCCCTCTCACAGAAAAAGAAAAGCTGTTAAATCGGTACAAATGCAAACGACAACTGTGATGCAGGGAGGTATTTGTGAGAATAATTAAAGATAATATCTATCGCTCACACGGGCTAATGTGAGTGTTATCCTCTCGTGGTATCTTGGTTTTCACCTGGCAATAAGATGGGAGGGGAAAGGGGGATATCAGATAAAAATAGATCAAATACTCACACGGACCAGTGAGTACACACTAATATAGGTTTCTTTGGCTTCCTTTTTCAATTTCGGAGTTCTTCTGTCTTCCTTATGTCCAGCATATATCTGATAGCTTAGTAGGATATAAACCACAGGGTGCAAAGGGTGGCCAGGACGTACAAAAGCTTTATTTTAAATAAGCAAGACAAACTAAAAATGATGCACCAAAACAAAGTGATTAAAACTGATAATAAAAGAAATAGAGCACTCTAAAAGTGCTAAAAAGACATAGGGAGTCGCTCAGTGGTGGGTGGTAGGTATTCTCCTTCTCCGCGTCCGGATTGAGAGGTACGACGTCACTTCCGGCTCCTCTATGGTGGCTGCAACTGTCCAAGGTAATGAACTTCGCGTTTCGCCCTGTGCAGGGCTTCCTCAGGCGCTCTGAATGGGAATGGGCCAGGTATCAGCTGTTTATATAGGCTAACTGGCCACAGTTGAGGTTTCACGCGCATCCACACGTTTGTAGTACTGACTAAAGTTAAAATGTACAGTATATGTATACATTTATACATTACTTTGTGAATAATAAAGACCCAGATATCTTGGGTATAGACAAACTGATAGATCCATCACATCACCCTTCATTTATATATGTGTAAAATATAGTGTAACTAAAGGGAATATAGTGTGTGTTTATAAATTCAACATGAAAGATCAAATAATATATTTGGTGTCAAAACCTCATGGTGCTTAAAATGTAATCTAAAATATAGAATGGTGATAGGGGAAATCGAACTAATTTATCATGTGACAAGTGTTAAGTATAATATAGATATATAAATATAAGTACAAAGGATAAAGTGTTTGCGTCAAAGAAACAAATACAAAACTGGAATGTTAATAATTTAAAAAATATTTTTTTTAAAAAAGTTTTTTTAAAAATTCTTTAAAAAAAATTGGTATATCAAAATCGATTATTTTTAGTCCCAATGTTCTAAAAATGAATGAAACAAATGTCCAGACATGTGGAATATATATATATATATATATATATATATCTATATATATATATATATATATATATATATAGATATATATATATATATATATATATATACATATATACTCACACACACACTCACACACACACAGGCGTCCTTCGCGTACATTTCAGAGATCTGTGGTATGAAATAGGGAAAGTTAATAAATGCAATATGTCCATAGTGGTTCAAAATATTCTTATCTTCTTATGTTCTTATCTTATACATCAGACTCAGGGAGTGTGTAAAATACTAACTGAATAAACTGTGTCATAATATCTGTATTGTTGATGAAAAAAATAAGAACAAAAAGATTGTGGATCAATAAAATTGAAATAAAGATTAATATTAAAATTAAAATTAATCCAGGTGCTAGTGGGAGATGGTGGGAGGTCACATAAAAGCCCCCAGGTCTATGTCTATATTAAGACCTCTAGGGGTTAATGTCTTGAGTCTGTAAATCCAGTAAGTCTCTCGTTGGCATAACTTCCGTAGCCTGTCTCCTCCCCTCCAATGGTTGTCTACCCTCTCTATACCTTTGTACGTCAGGCCATCTGGATTGCCTTCATGAAACAAGCTAAAATGTTACAAAAATGTTATAAATGTTACAAAATAAACACTATGTCATATAACTTTTTTCCGTATATTGCCCATGTGTTCCAGCACGCGGACCCTCAGGGGTCTTGAGGTGCGGCCCACGTACTGGAGACCACATGGGCATGACAATAGGTACACAATGTGGTCGGTGCGGCAGTTTAGGGTTTGTTTTATTTTAAATTTTTCTTTAGTAACATTAGAAGTAAATTCAGATCTCTCTCCCTTAGATACCTGCTTACAGGCCTTGCATCCAAAACACCCAAAGAAGCCTATCGGTGGAGGCAGCCAACTCTGGATTTTGGACTCTTCCTCCTTTCTGAAGACACTGGGGGCCAGTCTAGATTTTATGCAGGGAGCTTTTCTAAAAAATAACTCTCGGGACAGCAGTGACATGGTCCTTAAGGAAGGGGGCTGTCTGAACCACGTGCCAATGTCGTTTAAAGCTACAGTTCAGTCAATATCCTGCATGTGTGTTTTTTTTAATAAATCAGTTCTGTAGTAAGAAAAAATACTTTTAGCATTTTCTGTTTTTAAAAAAACAACTTTGAAAGACCAATTTTCTTGTATTCTATTTTAACAACCATTTGCTAAGGCACTGCCCCTTCATGTCCTGTCACAAGCCCTGGCACACCCCTTTGTCAGCCCTGCCCTCCCTCTAGCAGATGTCCGTGCAGGATTGCTCATGAATATTCATGAGCTTCCACTGAGAGACAGAAGCAGAAGAAAAACAGATCCCTTCACTAATTATGTCACCAAATTTCGGCTATCAATACATGGAGAACGAATTGACCGGCAGCTATACAGTTCTTTAGGTAATTAGAGATTGCACACATAAAACTATTGAAGTAAAAAAATAACTAAAAAAAAAAAAAAAAAGACTGAACTGCAGCTTTAATGATCTCCTGAATTTTCGTAGCATCTGTGCTATATGTAGTAATAAATGGTGTTTTATAATCTGTGTTCTTATTTTTGATTCCTGATATCAATAAATTACTGCGTGGAATTGAATTGTTTGTTTCTACTGCTGACATAATGAGTTCTGGTTGGTATCCCCTCTCTAGAAACCTCCCCTGTAATGTGTGTACTTGATCTTGAAATACCCTGTTTTCTGTACAATTCCTTTTCACTCTCCGGAATTGACCATACGGTATATTGTTAAGCTTATGTTAGATTACATTTTAAGCACCATAAGGTTTTTGACACCAAATATATTATTTGATCTTTCATGTTGAATTTATAAACACACACTATATTCCCTTTAGTTACACTTTATTTTACACATAGACCCATCACATCACCCTTCATTTATATATCAGTTTGTCTATACCCAAGATATCTGGATCTTTATTATACATATACTTTTTAACTTTAGTCAGTACTACAAACGTGTGGATGCGCGCGCAACTTGTTCCCAGAAGCGCGCGCGCGCGCAACCTCAACTGCGGTAGAAGTTATAACTTCTACCCTTCACTATGACACAAAATAGCTGGGATGCACGCGCACCTCAAAAGATGGTGGCGGTCAGGGATTCCAGTTAAAGAAGACATAACTGAAAAAGGAGGTGGGATCGGCCAGTTAGCATATATAAACAGCTGATACCTGGCCCATCCCCATTCAAAGAGCCTGAGGAAGCCCTGCACAGGGCGAAACGAGTAGCTCATTACCTTGGACAGTTGCAGCCACCATAGAGGAGCCGGAAATGACGTCGTAGCTCTCAATACGGACACGGAGAAGGAGATTACCTACCACCCACCACTGAGCGACTCCCTATGTCTTTTTAGCACTTTTAGAGTGCTCTATTTCTTTTATTATCAGTTTTAATCACTTCATTTTTTTTGTGCATCATTTTTAGTTTGTCTTGCTTATTTAAAATAAAGCTTTTGTATGTCCTGGCCACCCTTTGCACCCTGTGGTTTATATCCTACTAAGCAATCAGATATATGCTGGACATAAGGAAGACAGAAGGACTCCGAAATTGAAAAAGGAAGCCATAGAAACCTATATTAGTGTGTACTCACTGGTCCGTGTGAGTATTTGATCTATTTTTATCTGATATCCCCCTTTCCCCTCCCATCTTATTGCCAGGTGAAAACCATGATACCACGAGAGGATAACACTCACATTAGCCCGTGTGAGCGATAGATATTATCTTTAATTATTCTCACAAATACCTCCCTGCATCACAGTTGTCGTTTGCATTTGTACCGATTTAACAGCTTTTCTTTTTCTGTGAGAGGGAGGCCTCTAGAAAGAAGTTACCTCTGCGGTGAGGAACATCCAAGAACCCACGAAAGATAAAGAAGAAAGAACAGAACAACAACCTCCACCATAAGAAAAAGCCGAGAGTCAAAGAAACCTTGATGTAATAGAACTTACACAAGGCAGTGTGAGTTATATAACCATTTTTATATACACTTATATGTATATTTCTCTCCTACCCATCAAGTCTACCCTATAGCTGATGAATCAATTGAGGTGATTTCACTATATTGATCACCAGTGAAAAAAGACACATCTTCCCTAATAACACATACCTCACACTGTGCTCCCCCATCTTTTTGTTCCATTGAATCAGGGGGTCTCTGGAGCTTAACCACCTTACTTTCAGCTCTGGGGACCCCTGCTACCCGAGATACATACCTCGGAAAGGGGTACCAGCCCAGATGGTGTTAATCGGGGCTATAATTATAGCAGCTTAAATATTCAGCTTTTTACGGGCAAATAGGAAGCTGTGACATCATCCCTTGTGTCTTCCTGTTGGTTCACGTGATATGGGACCTTTTTTTTTTTTTTCAACTCAAATTTTATTGACAGATTACATGTTTGACAGACATTTCAAAGTTTTTTTATCAACCACATGATCATAACATTATCAATCGCCCATGCATCTTTGTTCTCCGCAGGTGAAGACAGGACAAACTGGGAAGACACACAGACAGACTTTACACAGGCACCTGACGGAAAGAGGGGGGGTAGGGGTGTCAGGAGATTGGGGGGGGGTAAGGGGGAGGGGTCCTTCTACCGTGGTTTCACCGACAGCTCTGCATCTTCCGGCTTATCGCTCCTTGGGGTGGGCAGATTTCACCCCGGCGACGGCCCCGACACCTCCCTGTCTGGTTCGATCCGATGAATTCTGATTTATCCTGTACGTCCGTGTTTATATAACAGCCCAGCGGAGAACGCATCTATCCTAATCATTGCCATATCGTGGACCTTTCTACCCCTGGTATATCTGTCTGAGCCAACCACGGCGTCCAGACTTTGAGATAGTTTGTGCCAGTATCGTTGACCATACTCGTCAATTGCTCCATCTGGCAGACTGTCCAAATTCTATTCCGAATTGCAGTAATTGATGGAATCACATTTTGTTTCCAACGTGCTGCGATCTCTCCTCTTACCGCCATCGCAAAGTGCGATATTAATTTGTTTGTTTTTCTGGATAGTCCCGGGTGTGGTCTGTTGAGAAGAAACTGCCACGGGTCTAGCGGGATATTTATGCCTAGGATTCTGCTCAGCCAATCTTGGATTGAATCCCAGACATTAGTTAGCTTGGGGCAAGACACAGCATGTGTAACAAGTCTGCTTGTTGTCCACATTGTCTCGGGCACAATGGGGAGTAACTGGGCAGGAATTTAGCCAATTTTGTGGGGGTGTGGTACCATCGCATCATAACTTTATATGCGTTCTCCCTGAGGGTCGTACACATGGAGCTTTTGGAGACTGCCGTGGTGATTTTCGTCCAGTCCTCTACGTCTAATACTTCTCCTAGGTCCGTCTCCCATTTGGTCATGTAGCCTAGTTTTTCAGTTACTGTCGAGCTAGAACCAGTTACTTCCTTGTACAGCTGCGATGTGAGTCCAACTGTGCTTGCCGATGCTTGTCCCTATTCGGCAGAGCTTTTCAAAGTTCGTTAATTGGTTTCTAGGTTGTTGAGCTTGGTAAAATGCTCTGACCTGAAGGTACCTAAAGAATTCAGCATTGGGGATATTGTTGTTAGATTTAAGGATGTCAAATGTTTGAATGCCTCTTCTGCTCTCCAGGTCCGCTAATCTTAATATATAAAATCGAAATGGTTAGTGAGGTTAGTGCTATCTGCGGTGAATCTGATTGGTCCACAGCCTCTGGCCAATCAGATTGCTGTGTGTGACGTCACCCAACTGCCACTCTTCCCCCTTGGCTCACGACACACACACACACACACACACACACACACACACACACACACACACACACACACACACACACACACACACACACACACACACACACACACCACACCTCTCTCTCTCTCTCTGGCGCTCATCTCTCCCTCCCCTCATCTCTCCCCTCCCGGTTCTCTCCCCCCCCCCTTCCTCCCTCGCGGCGCCAGTAGAGGTCCGCCGCTCATCTCTCCCCTCCCGGCGCTCATCTCTCCCCTCCCGGCGCTCATCTCTCCCCTCCCGGATCTCTCCCCTCCCCCTTCCTCCCGGCGCCAGTAGAGGTCCGCCGCTCATCTCTCCCTCCCAGCGCTCATCTCTCCCCTTCCTCCGCTCACGTCTCCCTCCGCTCACCTCTCCCTTGCGGCGCCTCATCTCCATCCCCGGCGGGGGAACAGGCAGCGGACCCCCTTCCTCCCTCGCGGCGCCTCATTTCCATCCCCGGCGGGGGAACAGGCAGCGGACCTCCTTCCTCCCTCGCGGTGCCTAACATGGCGGCGCGCCCGGAAGGACACCCTTCTTCCCTCGCGGCGCCGAGTGAAAAGATGGCGGCGGCCGGAAGTAGAGGTAGGTGTCGCTCTAGGTGACGTCTGTGTGTGTGTGTGTGTCACTGTGTGTGTGTGTGTGACACTGTGTGTGTGTGTGTGTGTGTGTGTGTGAGACACTGTGTGTGTGTGTGTGTGTGTGTGTGACACTGTGTGTGTGACACTGTGTGTGTGTTGCCCCCCCTGCCTTTCACGCCCCCCCTGCCTTTCACGCCCCCCCCTGCCTTTCACCCCCCCCCCGCCTTTCACGCCCCCCCCCCGCCTTTCACGCCCCCCCCCGCCTTTCACGCCCCCCCCCGCCTTTCACGCCCCCCCCGCCTTTCACGCCCCCCCCCCGCCTTTCACGCCCCCCCGCCTTTCACGCCCCCCCCGCCTTTCACGCCCCCCCCTGCCTTTCACGCCCCCTCCCTGCCTTTCACGCCCCCCCTGCCTTTCACGCCCCCCCCCCTGCCTTTCACGCCCCCCCCCTGCCTTTCACGCCCCCCCCCTGCCTTTCACGCCCCCCCCCCTGCCTTTCACGCCACCCCCCTGCCTTTCACGCCCCCCCCTGCCTTTCACGCCCCCCCCCTGCCTTTCACGCCCCCCCCTGCCTTTCACGCCCCCCCCTGCCTTTCACGCCCCCCCCCCTGCCTTTCACGCCCCCCCCCCTGCCTTTCACGCCCCCCCCCTGCCTTTCACGCCCCCCCCTGCCTTTCACGCCCCCCCCCTGCCTTTCACGCCCCCCCTCATGGCCTCCGGCCGCCCCCCCTGCCTTTCACGCCCCCCCCCTGCCTTTCACGCCCCCCCTGCCTTTCACGCCCCCCCCTGCCTTTCACGCCCCCCCCTGCCTTTCACGCCCCCCCCCCTGCCTTTCACGCCCCCCCCCCTGCCTTTCACGCCCCCCCCCCCTGCCTTTCACGCCCCCCCCCCTGCCTTTCACGCCCCCCCCCTGCCTTTCACGCCCCCCCCCCTGCCTTTCACGCCCCCCCCCTGCCTTTCACGCCCCCCCCTGCCTTTCACGCCCCCCCCCTGCCTTTCACGCCCCCCCCCCTGCCTTTCACGCCCCCCCTGCCTTTCACGCCCCCCCCCTGCCTTTCACGCCCCCCCCTGCCTTTCACGCCCCCCCCTGCCTTTCACGCCCCCCCCTGCCTTTCACGCCCCCCCCCTGCCTTTCACGCCCCCCCCCTGCCTTTCACGCCCCCCCCTCACGGCCTCCGGGCAACGCCGGGTATATCAGCTAGTCTATTAATATGATTAGCTTTCCAAATTGTAAAGTCTGCACTGTTCAGTCCAGGAGCAAACAATGGGTTCCCCCATAATGGGGTCATGCCTGATGCTTTATGGGTCAAATTGCATTTAAGCCTGGTGCTCTCCCACACCGAGAGTGAGTTAGCCATTGAGGAAAGCGGTATTTTAGCGTTGAATCGCACCTTTTTGGGTAGCCAGATTAAATGTCCTAGTTCAACCGGGGAGCAAATCTCTTTTTCTAATGCAACCCACCTTTTGGAGTCCGGGTTGGTGTGCCATTGCACGATTTGGCATAGTTGGGCCGCTTTATAATAAGCCAACAAGCAGGGCACCGCAAGCCCCCCTGCCCCTGTTTGGTTGCGCATTATCCGCCTGCCCACTCTCGCCTTTTTCCCCCCCCCAGATAAATCTATCTATTTCGGATTGGAGCGAGAGGACGTCCTTCAATCCCACTGGCACCGGGAGGGTGTGGTATAAGTAAAGAAGGCGAGGGAGCAGGTTCATTTTAATACAGTGAATTTTCCCTATCCAAGAGATTTTGTGTTTGGCCCATCCCCTTATGTCCGCTCGTAGGGTTTGCATCAGTTTGGGGTAATTTGCCTGGTACAGCAGTTTGGTTGTCTTGGTTACATTAATCCCTAGATATTTAATTTGTGTCTGCTGCCAGTTAAAGTTAAAGTTGAGGGTGATCAGCTTCTCCATGTGTTTTGGTAAATTTATATTCATAGCGTCTGATTTAGATTGGTTTATTTTAAATCCGGAGATCCTATTAAATCTACCCAGTAAATCGAATAAGTTTGGTAGAGAGGTGAGGGGGCTAGATATTGTCAGGAACACGTCATCCGCATACAGTGCCACTTTATGCGACTGGATTCCAATGCCAATACCCAAGATATCTTTGATGTCTCGTATTTGCGCGGCTAGGGGCTCCATACATAGCGCAAACAGGAGAGGGGAGAGCGGGCAGCCCTGCCTCGTTCCGCTCTTGATTAAGAAGGGGTCCGATGCGAACCCCTGGTGGGTCACCCTGGCTGACGGAGCCGAGTATAGGGAGAATATAGCGGCAATCAGTTTAGTTCCCATCCCAAACGCTCCAAGCGTGGCCTCTAGATATGGCCAGTCTATCCTATCAAACGCTTTTTCTGCATCCAGACTGAGCGCCATAACTGGTATTGATCTTGTATTGGCTATTTCTAACAGATCAATGATTCGTCGGGTGTTATCCGCAGCTTGTCGACCCGCTATGAACCCGACTTGATCTGGGTGCACCAGTCTGGGTTGAATGAGACTCAATCTATTGGCCAAAAGTTTAGCGTATATTTTAATGTCCGAATTAATCAGGGATATTGGCCTGTAGCTTCTACAGTCCTGTGGGTCTTTACCCTGTTTGTGTATCACAGAAATTGACGCTTGGAGCATCTGCCGGGGGAAAGGGGTCCCTCCCAACACTTGGTTAAACATACGGAGGAGATAGGGGATCAATTGTTTCTTATATTTTTTGTAGTATAGGTTCGAGAATCCGTCAGGACCCGGGGCTTTAGAGGGTTTTAGATTTACGATGACCTCTGATATTTCTTCAGCTGTGAAATCCCTGCCCATCACCTCTCTGTCCTCCCTGCCCATTCTTGGTAGATTTGAGTTCTGCAGAAAATCCCGCAGGGCTCTCTCCGTTCCAGAGGAGCGGCTCACCTTCTCCCCGTCATAGAGTGTCTCATAATAGCTTTTGAATTCCCCCACTATGTTTTTAGGGTCGGCGGAAAGGGTGCCCGATTGCGTGCGTATAGCCTGTATATTATAGCTTTTTGCTTTTGGGTTAATCATCCTGGCTAGTAGGGTGTCCGGCTTGTTGGCTTTTTCAAAGAATTTCCTCTTTGACCAAGTCAGTGATTTCTCAGCCTGGGAGGTAAGAAGCAACTTCAGCTTGAGCTGCGTATCTTTAATCTGTTGTAGGATGGCTGGGTCAGGAGACCTCTTATGCCGATCCCAAAGGACTTTCAGTTCGGTCCGCCCTTCAATAATTTTTGTATTCCTTTCTCTCTTTCGTTTGGCTGCCACACTAATGAGAGTCCCTCTTAGTGTTGCTTTATGTGCCTCCCAGAGGGTGATGTGGAAACTCACACTTCCCACGTTTTCTCTAAAAAATTGTATGATTTCTTCCCCAATTTTTTCCTGTACTTCCGGGATTTTGAGTAAGGACTCATTAAGTTTCCAGTTTGCTCCTGGTCTGTCCAGCCCAATTTGTGCGCACCTTAGCTCTATGGGTGCATGATCTGACCACGAAATATCATGGATCCCAACATGGGAGATCTGTGAAACCAGTCTACTAGCGACAAAGAAGTAATCGATTCTGCTGTAAGAATTGTGTGGATGTGAATAGAAGGTGTAGTTTCTGTCCAGAGGGTGGAGTTCCCGCCAGACATCTACCAGCCCTAAGTCTCTCAGCCCATTTTCAAGTGCCGTTGGCCGAGCTGCTGGTTTAAGCCTGGGGGGCCCGGACCTATCCAAGGCTGCGTTTAGTACTGTGTTAAAGTCTCCCCCCATTATCAGGGCACCTACGGCGTGTTTTTTGATAGTAGTGAATGTTACAGTGTAGAATGGCGAGTCGTGGCCATTTGGAGCGTATATTACTACTATCGTAATGGGCTGTTGGCTTATAGTCCCCACTAGTAGGAGGAACCTTCCGTCCCTATCCTTCTTGATTGTGTCTACCACTAGCCCTAGTCTATTATGTATGAGTATCGCAACTCCCCTTTTCTTTTCTCTAGCAGAGGATAGAAACACCTGTCTAAATTGTTTGTCAAAGTATTTCGGGAAACTGGTGGTGCTAAAATGTGTCTCTTGAATTAGAACTATGTCAGCTCCCTTTTTCTTATAGTCCGTGAGGGCCACCCTTCTTTTGTTGGGGCAGTTTAAGCCTTTAGCATTGTGGGATATGATAGTCAACGTCATGGTTCGTGTTCAGTCTCACCTAGCGTCCATCGCCCATCCATGAAGAATGCCGGAACCGCACCAGGGGGCCTCCACCTCCCTGCGATGTCCTGCAGTACGTCGAGCTGTGGCGTCATACCACCTAAGTAGAAGGTAATGTGGGGGGAGGGAGACACATAAGGAACATCTGAAACATAAGGAAAAGATAACAGGGTGGGGAAGAAATCACTGGCCCCTGGCCAGTGCCCTTCCCTTGCCTTACGGGCATGGGAATCCAATGGAGCACTCTCCAGACTTCCTCCCTCTGACCTAGTGCCTCCACTCCCCAGCCTTCCAAGGACTTTCTCCAGACCCGGGGTATAAGCCCCGGTCTGAGTGTGTAGACACATGACAACGACCAGACCGCACCTTGTACCGGAGGCTGCGTCTGGAATCTTTCTCTGTAAGCAGCAACTTCTCTGTGGGTTCTGACCCTCCCAATCTGCTAATTGTATCGTGGCCTCACTGCGTACGTGCTCTCATCCTATCTAGCTCTTAAAGAGCGTATGAACACCTATATTGGTTAAACCATTATTTGATTCTGGACTTGTAACCCTGTTCAGTACCTATTCTCCTCTGAGTATGTATCTGAACTATGCCCTTAAACAACATTTGATATACTTATTAACTGTAATTAACTGTATTAACTTTAATAGCTGACCCAGGTTTTTTAATTTATTTATTTATTCTGGGGGGGGGGGAGTGGGGGCTGGGTATAGGTGGGATATGTGCAACGTAATTCTTTTTTAGTGGTATATCGTGTTTCGTATTTTTATTTAGTCAGTTTAAATTTAGTAATACTAGATATACTATTATAGGATTTATCCTGACTATAGTTTATTTTTTTTATTTTTTTATTTTTTTTAAAACATCACTTATTACTCTCCATTAACAGTAAACAGTAATAAGGTAATAATAAAAATTAAACTATTATTCATCATTTGTTTTTTTTTTAGTATACTATACCTATTGTGCTACACCTTCTCCTCCTGTCACTTTATTTATTAATGTACTGTGGTGTGTTAAACCTTGAGTAACTGGAAACATTTTAAGCCCCCCCCTCCCCTCTTCTGCTTCTTCCTTGCCACGGGACTCAATCCAGCTCGACAGGTCTGCTGCTCAGCCTCCAAACCCTCCGTCTGTGGCTCCTGTGCAGTCGGGAACCTCTCGTGATGCTTTGCAGCTCCTCCCCTGGTGACGACGACCGTCGCCATCTTGGTAGTGGCAGGCCGTCCTCTCGCGAGATTTGCCTCCTCAGTCTCCTTCCTCCGGCCCCTCCCCTCTCATTGTGGATCGGGAGCTGCTCCAAGATGGCCGCCATTCGTGGAGAGGTGCTGCCGAAGCTGCGGGGAGCCATGGAACTGACCTGAACGGGTCTTGAACTGCTTCTTTAACTATGGAACGGGAACAGGTAGGGTGTTTGTCTTTATTTGCAGCTCAGGTCCCGATTTCATTTCGGGCTGTGGGGTTGACGTCGCTTGTCGGCTTTTCTCACCTCCTTCCATGAAGTGTCCGGTGCAGCTCCCCCTGTGGCTAGTTCTGCGGGTATTTTGTCCTGGAGCCCTAGTTTGGTGAGGAAGCTGCTGCCATCTTCTAGTCTCCGCAGCGTGGTGGCAGCGCCATTTTGTATCACCATTAACCCAAACGGGTACAGCCAACGGTAGCGGGTCCCAGCCTCTCTCAGCACTTTAGTTATGGGGGCAATTTGTTGTCTTTTCAGCAGGGTAGTGGGTGAGATGTCTTGATAGACCTGCAGTTTATACCCATCAAAGTCTCCCTGAGATCTGGTCATTTGGCAGAATGCCTCCACTCTAAAAAAGTGAAAACGGGCTATTATGTCTCTTGGGGGGGCATTTTGCTGTGGTCTCGACCTCAATGCCCTGTGGCAGCGGTCCAGGTGCAGGTCTGCTTCCGAACGGTCGGGCATTATGTTTTGGAGCCATCTGCACATAAAGTCCTCCGGATCCGTTTCAGTCTCTGGGACCCCCCGGATCCTCACATTGTTCCTCCGATCCCTATTGTCCGCATCCTCCTGCCGATCCAATATATCCCTGACTGTTTCCCTCACTTGTGCCACTTGTCTGTCTGTTTTGTGGAGTGCTTTGACTGTGGCGTCCATTTTTTTTTCAAGAGAGTCTGTGCGCTCTCCTATACCGCAGATATCAGCTCTCAGGGCTGCCACTTCAGACTGAAAGCACTTTTTGATGTCTAAGCAGAACTCTCTCATGTCTCTGCGTCTCATAATTTGGTTGTCTCTGCTGGTGTCTTGGCCGACATCTTCCTCCTCTTCCGATTCGGAATCACTTGGTGCCATTCCCTCCTGGCTGGGGGCCCGCGCTGGATCTCCTTTAGTAAAGTAATCAGTCAGGACCGCTGATGTACTCTTTGAGCGGGTCGTTCTCGGCATCCTGGGACTTTGAGGCAGTGTGAAGATATGAATTGGGGCTTGATTGTGCTGTTTTGCTGCTTTTTTATTTAAAATTGCCGCCGGTTGAGAACGGAGCTAATGGCTCACACGTTCATGCACTCCAGCCGTCGCGCATGCGCCCCCGATATGGGACCTTTTAAAGTACACAGAGATATCGGCAACCCCCTTTCAAGGGTAAGTATCTCGGGAAACAACGGGATGAAATTAACGTGGTTCAGCTTTGAAGACCCACTGCTTCAAGCCTGTTTAAAAAAATAAAATAAAAATCACAACCAAAAAAACCTGTTGCCAGGAGTGCTCCTTTAAGCAGGGGTTGAATCTCTGGTTCAAATCCCAGTGTCTACTCCTTGTGACCTTGAGCCAGCATCAGGCACCACAATAAAATTGTAAACTCCACAAGGATTCATCCTGCTGGCAAAATTCTATGTACAGCGCTATAAAAATAAATAAACGCAGTAACTCTATTTTATTGTGTACATAGTTGCCTAGCTTACAGGATCTTTATTGCTTTTGATGGTTTGGAATATTTTTAGTGTGTGTGTACACACTATGGGGCTTATTCATTAAGTTCATTAAGTACAGTGTGATCTGCACGGAAAGCCTCATTGACTTGAATGGGGCTTTCTGTGCAGATCACACGTTACAGCGCTAACGAAACTTAATGAATAAGCCCCTGTGTCTAATTTATATTAATAGTAAATTGTTTTTGTGCTTGAAAAAACCCTGAAACTGTCTTTCAACAAAGAATGTAAGTTACAAATGTAGCAGACATTATGGTTCCTGCTGGCACATTGCAGCAAGGAGGACACAACGCGGGAGCAGGCACAATTGTTATGGCATTAGGGTAGGAGCCACCGTGTTATCGCACCCACTAGAGTACATGTCACATATTTGGCTTCTACAGTTTTCGAGATGTTTAAAACAGTCTTTGCATAATAGATTTTTGGCTAAGTGTATTCTTCAACATCGTGGATGTCACGGCATTTAAGATTATCTTTGATTTTGGCAAAAAATTAACGTCTTACCGCTTGTTCCTTGATAGTTTGTGTGCCTTGGCTCCAGAAAATTATTTCTTTTATTTTACATGTGCAGTTGAAGTAACTTTAATATAGCTTTGATCTTCAAATGTGTTTTGTAATAAACTGTATTATAGAGGTGTAGATTTTAATTTAAGACTAATAGATTGTCTGAACCAGAATTTTTTTATTTTTATGAAAGGCAATAAAATCTTTTATTTGGTTCATGTTTTTTGTGTAAATGTACCCTGTGGCTATACATGAAATGAACATGTTTATTGTAAAGATAGATTAAACTGTATTGCAGGGATGGAAATTTCCTGGGCGCTTGTGCACCTAAAACTTTTTTGTTCCATGCACCTGTGTTGAGCCTCAGAGCTGAGTGACCTGTCAGTCATCGCTGCAGCCAGTCAGAGCACCCGATCCTGCTTTACTACCGTGACATCAAGGCAGGATTGAGCGCACGGAGATCGACTGCAGCAGTGACTGACAGGTCAGTGGACGCAGCTTGGTGTCAAGGAAGGGGGTAGAGAGGGGGAGAAGCTGGAGAGTGTGTGGAAGAGGTGCGCGACAGCTGGCAGGAGGGAGCGAGGCTGAGTGATCCAGGACTATGCCTGTCCCTGCTCTGCATGAGGTCCGTGTTGGGGGGAGTAGTGCCAGTGTGGTGTTTGGTGTCTGTGAGCATGTCAATGTGACTGAGTGAGTGTCACGTCACAGATACACACTAACACACACATACAGAGCTGCTGATGGTGGTGGGGGGAATTTAAAATGAGTGGCGGCAGGGGATGGGGGAGAGAAAGGAGGGACTGGAGAAGCCGCACAAATATCTCATTATTTACCGGCCAAGGTAGACCTAGTCTTCTAGTTCTAGTTCTATTCTATTTATTTGAATCTTTGCAGATAGACTTGACACGTTTGAACATCACTTTGGGATATTCATACAGTGGCCGTCATTCTTACTTGCTTCGGCAACTTCTACAATTTGTTGTTGGAGATCTTCTGGACTTGTGGCACAAATAACAATGTAATATGCAAATCGTATGTGACTCAACTACTCACCATTGATTTGGATTCCTTTTTGTCCCCAATCTAATGTCTTGAACAATTCAAGTGTTGCACTGAAAAGCTTGGGTGACATGGTGTCTCACTGCCGCATTCCCTTGCTGATCCTTATCTAGCTTGTTTCTTCATGTAATCTAACTTGATGTGGCATGTTCTTCATAATATTAATGTACGCGTCTTCAACATTTTGTCTTAATGCAGTAGACATTTTGTCTACTGTTGGACCGCTGGTGTATAGACACAATGAAATGCTTTTTTGGAATCTACGAATCCTAAAATGAGTGGTAGATTGTTTTCATTACTTCGGGAAATCACTTCTTGTATAACTTGGATGTGGTTAATTGTATTGTATCCACTACGAAATCCCGCTTGTTCTCTAGGCTGGCGCAGTCCATGATCTGTTGTAGCTGATTAGCGAGTATCTTCGTACAAATCTTGTAAGTGATTTGAAAGTAGATGGATTGGTCTGTAGTTCTTGAGGTCTTTGTTTCCTTTCTTGTGCATGAGGATAACAATGGCATGACTCCATTTCTCCGGAATTTTCCATTTCTTCAAGCAGCATGCAACAAAAGACAGGGGTGCCCAATGCTACATCCAATTGACAAAAGCAGCATGTAAAGAGTTTTGCAAGGATTCTTTCTACTTCTTCCCCAGTTTCTTTCAAGATTTCAGTTGAAATTTCATCTTCCCCAGGAGCTTTCCCATTCTTCATGGAATGTATTACTTCTGCCACTTCTGGACATCATTGGTGGTTTGTTCTCGCTTGTCGCTCTGCTGGATTATGCCCTGTGTTATCTGTGTTTGATGGTTGCTCCATCGTCTTGTTTGAGTGCAATGATTTGCTTCTTCCCAGCTATAAGTTGCTGCTTTTGTCTTCTTTAGAGCTGAAGTTCAAGTTGCCTTTTTTTGAAACAAATTTCCATTCAATATGTGCATCAATACAATCTGCACACTGACAAGTGTTTAGCTAAGTTGCCGATTGATCCGTTCTCCTGTGATCGATCACCTAATCGGGGGTTATTTAATTCACTGTTAGGGCTGCACAAGAGTACCCAGGATGCAAAGTTCTGTGTTGTGATCAGGCAGGCACTAGATTCAATTTGGTGCACTGCTATAGAGAGGGCAGGGCGCCACAGCCAGTCTCAGAAGAGGAAGGGGGTGGGACTTTGGAAATGGTTTGTGTGTTTGTTTATATGTGTCTTTCTTGTAATGTCGGTCTGGGTAAATCTGACTTTTATTCCTTTGTGTATTCATTGAATCTAGGACAATATACAGTATATAAACATTTTAGGTATATTGGTATACAGTGCTCTTAGTGCGCCAGTTTGTATTATTTTAGACAACACTTTATACTTCTATCAGCTGTATGCCGAGTTGAACATACAATCCTTATTTTGTCCCAAATACAGATGCAGCACTATGGTTGGTCGTGCTGCGGCACTGTCTGCTGTCTTGTCGCCTTTAAAATCATGTTTTTCTCCTGGAGCACTCTCTCCAAAATGGCCACGCTGCGTCATATGACACAGCATTGCCATGGCAACGGGACGTCATGATGTCATACTTAAGGGGGGAGGGTAGGGGGAATAAATCCTCACAACTGCTCTAATAACCAATAAATGGTATATTGGTGATACAATCTGGGGTAAATGATAGCGAACTGGAAGAAGAAAGAGCCCCAATAACGAGAGCTCAGAAACACTTCGATACAGGGACTCGGTGGTGTCAGTCACTCCAGGACGGATACATATGATGCCTGATATGAATTGATGTATAAATTAAAATAATAAGTCGAGCTTGCAAATATGTTAATACAATCGTGTTGGATACTATGTCGCTCTATGAAACTCTGTGTCAAAGGAGTTCAGTGTTGGTGAAATAGACATACTAACACTGTAGGAAACTCGCAAATAACACACGAGTGGCATACTGAATACGTATTATTTTAAGATTCACTCTTGAGTCTAGGATAGCTTTATAATGTGATAATCAATCTTATTGTTGGTGCTGTTACACAGTGGTAGGTAAATCATGATCAAGTGATTGTTGATGCTAACAATCACACTGTCTCCTGTGTATGGCTCTTGGTCAGATAGAGAGAAAACACAGAAGAGTAGAAGTCTGAAGCCGGCATATCTAAGGTAAGTATGTGCGCCCAGTACAGGGGCGACAGGACTCCCTGATGTGGTCCTCAGAATCTGGTACGTTAAAGAACTGCCTGTTGAGTATAACCTGGGCAGAAGGATAGCCTAATTCCAGCTCTCACGGTGTCCCTACGGGTTGGACCGTTGGTGTACAGTATACTAGAGATTCTATGTGCTTTGTATAAACTGACAAAGAGCCTGATTCTGGATCTCACGAGGTCCTTGAGAAGCCAGCTGATCGTGGTAAAATCGAACGGTTGTGGATATTTCAATAGTTCGAAATGGATTCAACATCAAATACTGTGTTTCCGGTGCTTGAGGTGTTTTTTTGGACAGGTGATTGTTGATTAATACATTCGCACTGTCCCTATGTGTGGCTCTTGATCAAAATAGAGAGATCACACAGATGAATATGTCTGAAGCAGGCACATCTAACTTAAGTATATGCGCTCAGTGTGGGGGCGAAAAAACTCCCCCATGCGGTCTACAGGATTTAGTGCGTTGATCGGACTGCCTGTTAATTATACCCCGGACAGAGTTATAGCCTATTTTCGGCTCTCGGTGTCCCTACGGGCTGGACCGCTAGTGTTCAGTATATGAGATTCTGTGTGCTACGTATAAACGGGCAAAGAGAGAGTCTGATTGTGACTCTCACGGTGGCAAAGCGACCATTTTGAATAGTGCTGCAGGTGAAAAACATGATTTTAAAGATCAAGACGGAGAAGACCGGGAGACGCCGGGTGACAATGCCGCAGGTAAGCAGTTGACAGCGGCCATAATGCAGTCACCCCAGGCGACTGCATTTGTTGCATATATATGTATATGTATATTATATATATATATATATATATATATATATACAGTGGTTGACAAATCACCAAAAAATCTACTCGCCACACAAAAAAATCTACTCGCCACCTAGTACCAAACGTGTGCTGCTTGGGCCAATATTTACTCGCCCGGGGGTTAAATCCACTCGCCCGGGGCGAGCAAATGTATAGGTTTGTCGAGCACTGTATATATATATATATATATATATATATATATATATATATATATATATATATATATATATATATATATATATATATATATAACATTTCTTTTACCTGGTATCTGCATTGATGGCCTTTTAAAAGGGTTAAGTGTTTTGGAAATCGTTTGTGCTTGTTTATTAATGGCTGCTCCTAAAGCCTCTCAAGGCTTTGATGCTGGTTTGGCTCCATTGGGATTTCTTTTCTTTTTCATTGACATGGTTTGCTGTATTATGATGTGCAAAATTGAACGTTGATAGAAGCATTGTGCTTTGCAAACAAAGTGTGCATTAAATATTTCAAAATCTGAATGATGCACTTGTAGTTAAAGCCAAACTCGAGTACAGATCTAGGCCATGGGATTCCTTTGATACTGTATGCACTGCATAGTTAGTTGTCATCGGGTATAATGTTTGAAATTTGTCGTGTTTACTTGTCACCGAAACCAACAGTATATCTCTTTTAACATCAACATTTTATTATAAATCCATTCAGCACCTAGTCGCAGTGCGGTAGGCCATAACATTTCTGCACATGTAATGTTGCAATATCCACAACTTCTGACGGTACTGAAAATGATGCAATAGCGCCTTAGATTATATCATCTACCCATCAGAATGATGGTCGCAGTCACTCTCTGATTTCATTGGGCACGCTGCAGTTGGCAGTGAGAGAAAGCAATCTTTTTGATTTGCATAGAAAGATAAGTGACCCCTTTTACCATTGCTCTGTCAGTGTCCGATTTAAAACCAGTCATCCATAGCTTTTAGCAAATGTTGTAATGAGCGCTGCTAGCTACACCAAGTAAAAATATAACAGTCCTGATCCACAGGCCTAACAATATCATTTTGCTATACACAGGTAGAGACTGTCAAGATTACATGTTATTGAGGCAGAGAACGGCCTCGTAGAAGTGGTTAATCTTGTTCTAATTTTAAAAGTAAAAATATTACTAATCACATGGTTTATCTTCTGAATATGTGCTATTCTTTTCAATTTTTCTTTGGTTTAGATATTCTCAAATATATTCTCAATTGTGAATTGCGTTGGAGCGGTCCTTGGTAATAGTGATTTGGGCTCTTTGCCTTTACATTTCAAGCATAGAAATGGAAATAGTTGAGGTATTAAATTACTTACTATTCACTAAAAATAATTATTTTCTTTATTAATTATTGCATGTTCTTGTATAGCGCTGCTAGTTTTACATAGCCCTTTACAGAGACAAATTTTCAGGCACAGGTCCCTGCCCTGTAGAGCTTACAATCTATGTTTTTGGTGCCTGAGGCACAGGGAGATAAAGTGACTTGCCCAAGGTCACAAGGAGCTGACACTGACTCCTTCTTCTCCTCCTTCTCCTCCTCCTCCTTCTATCCCTGCTTCAGTAAAAGTGGCTCAGTCGAAGATTGAGCCACCTGTGCTGAAGCAGGGATATGCTGAAAACCTGACCTGTAGGTGACCCTTGACGGCTGGCTTAAACTATATAATAATACAGCGACGGGACATGTCAGAATGTGTGGCTGACTCAAACCTTTAGTTCTCTATTCCTCCGCAGCAGAACTGCAATAGGAATTTGGAATCGCTTCTGATGAAAACATCTATTTTACCTATTTTGTTCATGCATATTATGCAAATAACCGCACACAGCAGCAGGAGTTTGTCAACTTTTTAAAGGTCAATGCGAACCTTCCCTTCATCAGAATATCCCTCTCGAGTAAACTGCTCAGGACTAATCAAGAATTCTGGTTTTTGGGCCATTGGGCTATGGCTGTTTTGCTGGTCTTGAGCTATGTGTATTAGTTTATTACAGGCATACCCCGGTTTAAGGACACTCACTTTAAGTACACTCGCGAGAAAGTACATATCGCTCAATAGGAAAATGGCAGCTCACGCATGCGCCTGTCAGCATGTCCTGAACAGCAATACCGGCTCCCTACCTGTACCGAAGCTGTGCGCAAGCGGGGAGACTATAGAGCCTTTACACATGTGTTATTTACATCAGTTATGCACGTATATAATGATTGCCGTACAGTTCATGCATCGATAAATAGGAAGAAGGTAGTGCTTCACTTTAAGTACATTTTCGCTTTACAAACATGCTCCGGTCCCATTGCGTACGTTAATGCGGGGTATGCCTGTACACTGTTCAGGGTTTCTGTATAAAATGTAATGGGAACTTGCCTGTCCGGAGCTTGCCAGGAGTTTGTATTGATAAGCACAGTGATCCGTCACAGATGGTGTTTGACACAGACTGGCCATTCTACTACTGATCACTGCAACTGTTTCTAAAATTCCCTTTACTGGAACGAGAGCTTGCTCCAGGAATGTTAGCAAGAGGCCTTGATTTTCTTATCTTTTTTTTTTATTCTCTGGAAATGGAAACAAACGTGTTTTGATAGGAATAGTAATTGCACTGGCAGTCGTACCACAGTGAATTTACCTACCTTTTGGCCTTCTAAATCCCTAACATTTAAAACGAAGACCCCATAGAGCAAGAGCACCAGGAAGAGGACCCGAGACATGTTGGCATCTCAATTTCGTTAGCAAAACAGATGCAGGTCTGGTACAGAGACCACAATCAGTCCTGTCTGTGCAAGTAAGAGATAATACAATAATATTCATTGACACAACCATGAGACTAAAATTCTATTTCTAAAAGTTTTAAGCACGTGCTTAAAGAGTTTAACTAGTCCCCAGCTCTGGCAGGACAGGTCCCACTAAAGCGTTGGTTGTACAGTACATGGATTGACATCATATGACTCAACCGAGAAACGCTTTTTCTCACATTTTTTAAATGTAGACATGTTCAATATTTTTAAAAGTGGAGATACTGGGGCGCTGCCTCTGTGGGATGGTGAATGATGTAACAGAGTGAAATTCATGTGTTTAAAATTTTTCTCATGTTTAGGGCTGACAGACATTCTCTAAATCAGCGGTGCGCAAACTGTGGGGCGCGACCCCCAGGGGGGGCGCGACACTGCCGACGGGGGGCGCGGGGTTTACAGAGGCCCCGCGCGCTTCCCGAAGGCACTTAAATTAAGTGCCGGGGGAGCTGCAGGGCCTCTGTAAACCTAACTTACCGTGGCTCCGGCGGCTTCCTCCCTGCGGCGCCATGGCAACGCGGCGTCAAAATGACGCTGCGAGGTCATGTGACGTCACAATGCTATGGCAACGTGACGTCATTACGCCGGAGCGCGGGTAAGTTGGGGTTGGGGGGGGGGGGGGCGCGGGAGCGAGGGGACAGCCGCCAGGGGGGCGCAGGGAAAAAAGTTTGCGCCCCCCTGCTCTAAATAGAGCTTTCATGAATGTATGCTAAGCCTTGGAGACCGTGCTGCAGCGACGAGTGCAGGCAAAGTGCAGCGCTGTTGAAATTTGTTTTGAAATTTTGTTACCACCAAAATGTGTGTTTTTTTTTTTTTTTTTGCGTGTGTGTCTTTCTTGTAATGTCGGTCTGGGTAAATCTGACTTTTCCTTCCTGTATTCATTGAATTTAGGACAATATACTGTATGCTGTTCCACCAAATATACAGTATATAAACATTTTAGGTAGATTGGTATACCGTGCTCTTGGTGCGTTTTATTTTAGACAACACTTTATACTTCTATCAGCTGTATGCCGAGTTGAACTTACAAACCTTGTTTTGTCCCACATACAGATGCAGCACTATGGTTGGTTGCGCTGCCACATCTAAATCCGTGGGTTTTTTTTCCCCCATCAGTGCTCGCAGTAGAGAGATTTAATGGCCCTTCGGGATTAACACAGCGGGGGTCCCTGTGTCTGGATTAGACTCGTGCTGTGTGAATCCTACCGGGTTGCACCTGTCTGTAAGACGCGAACAGTAAGAGAGAGACTGAATCAGTCGCTCTACCTGTGCGCCTCTAAGGCCTCGGGCATGGTCAGCGCTTATGCGCTGACCCGTGCTGAGGCGCGCTGCTGCTCGGCACTGAGCCCCTGCAGCCGCAATGAGAGCGGCTTTAGCAGGGGCCCGCGCACGCTTGCGGAAGCGTGTGTCTCACAGAGTCTTGAGATTTTTCTGCTTGCCGGAACACAGGGCCGGTCACGTGAGCGGTTCGCCCAATGAGGGCGAACCAGCTCCGTGACGTCACTGGCCCGCCCCCAGACCCGCCCACGAACGGCGCACTGTGTAAGGCCAGGGAAAGCACCGCTTTCCCTGAGCCTCAGCTCACGTCTGCACTGTTACAACAACTATGTCCCAGGCCTAACAGGCAATTGCACAGCTTTTATTTTGATAAAACAGTATTGAAGAAGGGGGTTTCCGGAGCTGAACCGCGTTAATTTCAGCCTCGGGGAACCCCTGTTCCACCAAGTGACAGGCCCCGTTATGGGGAACCGATATCCCCGCCATGTTTAAATTGTCTTGCGTCACGGCCCACATGACGGGATATTTAAATAATGCAGGGAGATACCATCACCCCATAACGGGGCCTGTAACTCTGGAAGCAGTACTTCAATACTGTGTTATTAAAATAAAAGCGACTGCATTACCTTAGCGGCTAGCATCTAAGGCAATGAAGGGGTTAAGCCAGAGTACCTTGTTTATTGAGGGTAGAGGGGGTGGGTGAAGAGGGTAGTTGCCCCAGGGTGGGTGGTTAGGCCTACCAGTAAGGTTGTGGGAGGTGTTAACCCCCTTCATTAACCTTGGTGGTAGAAACCGTTATGGTAATGAAAGGGTTAACCCCTCCCACTACCAACCCGAAAGGCCTAACCACCGATCTCGGGGCAACTACCCCCTTCACCCACACCCTCTACCCCCAATTAACATTACAATACAAACACCAATACACCCCAAAACACCCACCCCCCCCCACACCCCGCCCCCAAACACATACAGTACAGTAATGGGAAAAATCCCTATTATCCTGATCTGGATAATAGCACATTTGCCATTAAAAAATAAAACATAACCAAAACATTACCCAGCCAGCATATAGTAAATCGAAGTGGTACTTACCCCTGCCAGGATGAGGGCCGTCCTTGTCCTCGTCTTCCTCTGCGTTCTCCTCGAATTCAGTGGGCACCGACAGTAAAATAAAAAATCTATCTGATCAAGCTCCTCACCCCTACCACATGGAGCAGTTATCTGAGATCTGAATCCAAAAGACTTTTCGTGGTCCCAAGGTTCAACAAAGTATCCGGACGCTCCTCCGTCTTTTGCCGTGCACCCCACAACTGGAACAGTCTACCGGAGACTCTCATTGCCTCCACCAGAATATGTTCTGTCAAAACTAAAGCTGTGTCACATTTTAATCTGGTCGGTAACTGTTATATACGCCTGTAATATATATTATCTTTACTGTGCATGCAATCTCTTGTACTGTATATAATGTACTGTATAACCCTTTTCACTCATTGTAACGTTGTATTTGTAACCATGTATTTGTCATTATAACTCTGTGCCCAGGACATACTTTAAAACGAGAGGTACAGCTCAACCCCGTTATAGCGCGGTCCTCGGGGGCCATCCGATCTGACCGCGCTATAACCGGGGTCGTGCTAATTAAAAAAAATGGCGGCTGCGCGCCCGATCGGGAAGAGGGGGAGTGAGGCGCCGGCAGCCCCACACTTCCTGCAGCAGCCACTGTACTTCGCCCAACATTCTCATCACTCCCCTCAGCAGCCTCACTTCCCCCACCCCCCCAGCCCCGCACCAATCCCCCAGCCCCGAGCGTGGACCCCGAATATTAAAAAAAAAAACTTTTTTTTTAATTAATCGGGGTCCACACTCTAATCGCGTTATAGTGGATCGCGCTATAACGGAATTGCGCTGTATCTCTCAATGTATTACTTAAAACATTTTATAACTAAATAAATTAGTGACCTGTAACCCCTTAACCACCTTAGAGGTTATTAACCCCTATGGTAATTAAGGGGATACACCCCCCCCCCCCCCCGCTACTCACCCAGAGGCCTAACCACCATCCCTGGGGCAACTACACCCTCCCCCCCACCCGCTCTACCCATTGATTTGTCACAATGGTATAACCATGCCCTTGCCACAATGGCAATGAATGAGCAACCTAAAAAAAACAAGCACCAAATAAAATACATGACTTTTAAATAAAAGCAAACATTTGCCAAAAAAAAAGCATTGATTTTCACTGTGGTTATCTATACCCTGACAGGGGCATAGATAAACACATTGCCAGTCAATGGGCATTCTAGAAAAAAATACACAAATAAAATCCAATCAATGTGTTTCTTAGTTTTTGCCGGGATTCACCCTCCTCGTCCAACTGCGGCTCCAACTCTTGACCCACGACGCAATGCTTCTCATCACCATGATGCATAGAAATAATAATTTAAATGAAATGCCGTGGGGGTCACGTGAGGCCTCTGCAACCTATTACTTACCGAGATTCAGATGGCTGCTGATGCGTCGCCATAGCAACACATGGTGATGTGACGTCACATGACCCCGCGGTGTAATTTGACTCCCGTCGCCATGGCAACGCGGCGTCATTTGACGCAGGGAACGGAGGTAAGGGGGCGGGGGCAGCAGGCAGGGGGGTGCAGCTACAAAAGTTTGCGCACCCCTGCCCTTAAGGCTAGCCACTAAGGTTACCCGCAAGGCTCTGTTCTGGGACCCCTACTCTTCTCTGTGTTCATCAATGATCTTCCTACAGCTTGTAAGGGAGCTTCAATACACATGTATGCGGATGACACAATCCTATATGCACACAGCCATAGCCTCTCTGACCTTGAAAACATACTTCAATCTGACTTTCTGATTCTTGAAAATTGGATTTCCCAAAACAAACTGTTTTTAAACACTGACAAGACTGTAATAATGGTATTTGGGACCAAGGCTAAATTTTTATAGCTACCAATGAATGAGCTTTAGATCAGAAGCAGCTCTAATACCATCCTAGCGCCTGCTACTAGTTTAAATATCTGGGCATATGGTATGACTCCCATTTTAACATTAGGGTTGCACATTGATACCCTGACACCAAAACATATGCCAAACTATGTGTTCTTTATAAGAAGAAATCCTCCTTAAGCCAGCTGGTCAGAAAGCATATCGCACAGCAGATGCTAATGTCAATTATAGACTATGGGGGCCCCAAACTTGCCTTGGAAACTAGACACCCTCTACAACTCAATATACCGCTTTTTCCTCAAATGCAATTACAACACACATCACTGCGAAATGCTCAAAAAATTAGATTGGTCATCAAGTCTAGGCGCAAGGTTCATCTTTCCTGTCTTGCCTTCACATACTTTCTGGTCAAGCTATCCGCCTATCTGAACAAGCTCCTCACCCCTACCACATGCAATACTTATTATCTGAGATCTGAATCCAAACAATTGTTCACGGTCTCAAGATTCAACAAAGTATCCGGCCGCTCCTCCTTCTTTTACCGTGCACCCCACTCCTGGAGCAATCTACCTGAGATTCTCAAAGCCCCCACCAGTCTAAAATGTGACACAGCTTTAGTTTTGAAAGAATTTAATCTGGTCTGTAACTGTCTCATACGCCTAAAAGATAAAATGTGTTAAACTGTTCATGCAATGTCTTTATACTTAATGTATAATAACCCTGTTCGCCTAATGTAACATGCTTCTGTCATCATAACTCTGTGCCCAGGGCATACTTGAAAACGGGAGGTAACTCTCAATGTATTACTTCCTGGCAAAACATTTTTTATATAAATAAATACATTATACAGCTAAACCCCGTTATAACGCGCCTCGTTATACCGCGATTTGGTTATAACGCGGTTTTCCCGTGGCTCCCGTTTTAAAAAAAAAAAAAAAAAAAAAAAAAAAAATTAAAAAAAAATTTTTTTTTGCACACACTGCACACACACACTGCACACACACTGCTCATTGCTCACACTGCTCACACTGACACACTGCACACACACTGCACACACACTGCACACACACTGCACACACACTGCACACACACTGCACACACACTGCACACTGCACACACACTGCACACACACTGCACACACACTGCTCATTGCTCACACTGCACACACTGCACACACACTGCACACTGCACACACACTGCTCATTGCTCACACTGCACACACTGACACACTGCACACACACTCCTCATTGCTCACACTGCACACACTGACACACTGCACACACACTGCACACAATTATTATATAGAAATAAACAGACAACTGCACTTTAACAGATGTATTTTGCCTGTACAACGTCTTGTGACTTTTTTTTCACAAAGTTAAGGGGGTGGGAAGTCATTGTGCTGTGGGGGTTGGGGGGGTGGCGGGGCCCTGCGCTGCGGCTACGGCGGGCCCTGTACTGCGGCGGGGGGGGAGGGGGTTAGCGGTCTGTGAGTGCGAATGCCTGTCTGTGTGTGTGTGTGTGTGTGAGTGCGTGAGTGCCTGCATGTGTGTGTGTGTGCGCGCGTGTGTGTGTATGAGTGCGTGAGTGCATGTGTGTGTGTGTGTGTGTGTGTGTGTGTGTGTGTGTGTGTGTGTGTGTGTATGTGTGTATGTATGTGTGCTCCAGCCTGAGACCGTGGAGGGAGGGGGGGGGGGGGGGAGAGTAGCGGGTCCCTCCTGCAGCCAGTGGAGGGAGGGACCCATAGAAATGAACAGCACTTGTGTTACCAAAAGATGAAGATGCTCATCTTGGCAATGAGGCTAGGCAGATTTCTGTACCAAAGATAGATTACATGTCAGCAAGATTGGCATTTGTTGTTAAATACCCCACACGTTGCACATAGTGTTAGCATATTAAAGCGAGGCCTTTTTACCATGCTTAAGTTCTAAATACCTGGTCCCTCCTGCAGTCCGGGGAGGGGGGGGAGAGTAGCAGCTCCCTCCTGCAGTCCGGGGAGGGGGGGGAGAGTAGCAGCTCCCTCCTGCAGTCCGTGGAGGGAGGGGGGGGAGAGTAGCGGGTCCCTCCGCTCAAACCACGCCCCCCCTCCCTGTCAAACCTCCCACCTCCCGCTCCGGCTCTTACACTTACTTACACACACACTCAGACACTTACACACACGCGAGGGCCCTGTGCTGCGGCGGGGGGGGGGGGGGGGTTAGCGGTCTTCCGGAGACTGCTTACCTGTCTCCAAAGCAGCACACTTATGCAGGCACCCCTCACGTTCGCCGTGCGCATGCGCATGCGCCGTGCGGCTCGTGAGGAGTGGATGTTGCCTGCCAGTTCTGTACCGGTGACAGGGGGAAGCGGGGACAGGAGGGACATCCCCGCTCCCATCTCCTGCCCCGCGGCCTGTCCCTCGGTGACAGGGGGAAGCGGGGACAGGAGGGACATCCCCGCTCCCATCTCCTGCCCCGCGGGCTGTCCCGCGGTGACAGGGGGAAGCGGGGAGCGGGGAGCGGAGGGACATGCCCGCTCCCATCTCCTGTCCCGCGGGATAAATATGCGCTAAAGCGCGGCGGCCATTTTTTTTTCGCGACCCCGTTAGTAACGCGGTGGTCTCGGGGTGGACCCCGAGACCCGCGTTATAACGGGGTTTAGCTGTAATAGGCAAGGCGAGAACACATCTCACCTGTATTACAAGATCTGCACTGGCTCCCGGTGGAGCAAAGGGTTAATTTTAAGATCTTGACCCCTACATTTAAGGCAAAAATGTAGAGTAAATCCGAGATACGCCCTCCATTTAAAAACACCTTTCACTTATAAAATGTTAAAAATATATTAAACAGCTTGGAAGCAGGTAAAAGCACCCTCAAAAATTACGGTCTCTAAAAGAATTACCACGGTTATGACCATGGAAAAACTTACGGCCATGCTCACACACAAAATACCCCAGTTCTACAACACCTGGGGGCCATGGCTAGACCGCTGAGGCCCAACTTTCCCATAAACAAGTACCTGAACCAATCGGCCCCTCCAACAAGAAAAGGTTTAAAAGGAGTTTGTCTCACCTCCCCCCCTCCCCGACCCTCACACGACCTTTCCCTCCCCCCCTCTGTTTGTTAACCACACTACCACATTTAGCCCATTTATTATTATGCTATTACTATGGAAAGCAATTTCCTTTAGCAAGGGTTAATTATGGGGGCAGTTTGGGGATATAATGAATGATTATTGCCCTGTACTCTTCCTTCTTTACTACTTCGGTTATTGGCAATTTGCAGTTTAAGTGGGGTTGTACCTCCTTGACATCCAATGACACAGAAAGAATGCAACTTTGAATTTTCCATTTAACTTTGAGAATAGCGATTTTCTTTCTGATATGCAAATGAAGGTTTTCAAATGATTAGAGCAGCCAATGATAATCAGAATAAGTACATAGCTAATAACTAGAATTTTTCCCCCTAGTAAAACGTAGGTTCGTTCAGTGCATCAAATGTTCTCTCTCTTATTATGGGTAAAGGTGAAGTATAAAATAAAGCATTATATTTTCTACATAATAGGCACTGTCTGATTTTTTCCCTACACGTCTAGAAGTTACAAAGGACATGTCTAGTCTCTCTATTTTCAATTCCGTTTGCTTTTTGACATTGCTGCATTTTCTGCACATATGATTAAATTGAAAAATGTTTTTGCTATTCTAATAAAATGTCTTTTGTATCTTCATTAACTCACACAATTATTGGTGTATTAAAAAATAATAAATAATACATGAATAAGCTAAACATACATGATACGGGACAAATTGTGTTTTATGCCCCGGGGAAAGGCACAAGGGATTTTTGTATATGGAAAAACTGAGGCATGAACACAAATCTCAGGAGTTCTCACTTGCTGTTGCCTTTAGTGAGTTACAGAAGCTCAGTGTCCAGAGGATAAATGCTCCTAGTAATGTTAGGTATATGCGATAGTGCAAAGTAAATGAGTACTTCAGTATTGGGCGACCTGAGGAAGAGAGAACACTCTCGAAAGCTTGTTTTATAATATCAATTATTGGTTAGTCCAAATAAAAAGAACTATCGCCTAATACTGAAGTACTCATTTACTTTGCAATACCTTAAATGGCAATCCATGGTCCTTTTAAAAAGGAGCTCCAGGAACACCATACTTCTGGAGATACCACCGTAGGAGGTGCCGTTAGCCGCTCTGCTACCAGGGTCCATGTTAGGCTCTGTCCATAGTGAAAGTGAGCGAGAGCGCTACAGTGCTATTTGCATCGCACAAGCTTTCCGCTCCGGCGATGTGTGGACTGTAGGTTCTTGGAAAGTGAGCGGGTGGGCGTGGTCATGATGAGGGGGGGGCGGGGGGGTGCCAAGAAGATGTCCTGCATGAGAACACACCTTCATCAGATAATAAAATGCATAATGCCATGCAATTTACAGAAGTATTCTGCAAAAAAACAAAAAAAAAACATATATATCTATATATCTATATATCATACGATACAGTTTGAAGCACGAGATCAGGAGACAGCACTCTGGTAAGTTTGATCACAAGTTTTTGTATTGAAAAAGACACATAAACCGACGTTTCGGTCCCCCAGTGGAACTTTTGTCAAGGGGGGGGGGGGACCGAAACTTCGGTTTGTGTCTTTTTCAATACAAAAACTTGTTATCAAATATGTTTCTAATGTAGGAAGCATTTCCAAAGTGACAGCCCCTTCCCCTTCTGATAAGCTCTGGCTCTTGTGCTCCGCCCTCTCTCTAGCAGTGAACCAATTGTACAGTATCTAGTAACTGCCCAGTCTATCATATTCCAGGACTACACTGCCCAGAATGCTGTGCAAGAACTGAATTAAATAACCCATAGCAAACGATCGATTTACAGGTGACCGGATCGATCTGGAACATAGCTAATCAGTTGTCAGTGTGCCGATTGTATTGATGCAAATATTGAATAGGAAAAAAAATATATATATATTTTAAAAACAGCAGCTTGAACTGGAACTTTAAAGGTTCAGGTTTGTAAACCTCAGAAATTAAATTTCCAATAGTTCAGTTGTCTATATTCTAACACCAATCAAGCACAACTCAACTGACAAAAAGTAATTTGAACAGTATCCAGGCAGAATAGCTTACTACATTTTTATTGGCTTTCAGCCGCTCACATGACCAGGCTGTCTCACTGCAATAGCAAAAAAAGTTGTGTGTGGGCTGATCACGCGCATTTTAAGTGCAACTTCTTGGTCTTTTGTCAGTGTTTTATCACAGAAATTGTATTTGTAATGGTAATGTTTTAATTAATAATCAAAACACAATTTCAATGCCAAAACGCAAAGAAGTTTGACTTAGAACGCGTGTTTTAGCTATTTGCATTTCTATATTTATAGTAACTGAATTCCTTGTGTGTGTCAGTCGGTGTGTGTTATTCTCAGTGTCCTTTCCCCCTCTCTCCTGACTTGCGCCCCCCCCCCGGTGGGGGTACGGAGACATGGATGGGGGGGGGCCTGTCTGAGCCCCCTGCCCGGAGCAGCCCCCACTCCTCTACCCCGGCTGTGTCCTGCTGCTGATGCCTTCTGTTGGAGCCAGCCTTCCGGCGGAGGTACAGGGGCGTTCGGCGGTGGCACACTGGGGGGAGGGGGTGTGTGCTTGGCGGCTCATTGGGGGCGGGGGAGAGGGTGTGCTCGGCGGCTCACGGGGGGGGGGGGGGTTGGGTGCTTGGCGGCTCCCTGGGGGGTGCTCGGTGGTTCATGGGGGGGACGGGAGGGGGTCCTTGGTGGCTCTGGGAGGTAGGGGGGGCTTGGCCGCTCGTGAGCGTGCTCGGCAGCTCACTGGGGGGGGGGGGGGGTGTGCTCGGCGGCTTGGGAGGGCGTGTTTGGCGGCTCACTGCGGAGGGTGTTTAGCGAGCGTGTGTGTGTGTGTCGCTACCTTCCTCCTCTCTGGTGACTCCTGCTGGCCGCTGGCAACACTGACGGCCTCATCTGCCAGCAGTGACATCACTTTTGTCACCACTGACTTCCGCGTCAATCAACTGCATTCACTGCCAGGGAATATTGCTGATGTGGTAGGTGCCGCTAAAGAAGTTTCACTTCAACAAGTTTGACTCCTGCTTTTGGTATCCTTGTATCTCACGTGCAAGCTTGCGCTCACTATGGCCATGCGCTTTGGAATACACACGTTTGTTTGTAGCTTGCGCCGTATCTTGCACTATGGACGAGGCCTTATGGTGGCATTTCAAAGCTCCTGCGGACCAATAGCAAGCCGTAATGTCATCAGGGTCGGCTTCCTATTGGCCAGCATGGCGCGGGAACACTGAACTTTATAGCCCTGGTAGCCAAGCAGAGCAGCTACTGACTCTAACTGCAGAGGTAAGTATCTTTGGGAGGAGGGGGTTCCCAGAGCTGAAATGAATTGGGTTCAGCTCCAGAGACCCCCTGCTTCAAGCCACGGTTCAAAATTGAAAAATAAAAATTACATTTTTTTTTTAATTTTTTTAAACGGTTTTTAGATTTAAGGAGCAATCACAAATTCAGACTATTTGTGCTCTAAACCATGTGAAAACAATGGAAAATAAATTCGTAGAAAGGCAAAATATTTAAATACAGTGAAAGAAAAGTTACAATGCAAGTAGTCTGTCTAATGCTACTTTAACCCATCTAACAGTAAATCCAATGTGTATGTTTGGACTCTTTTATTGATCCTGATGATGTACTGAATCTTGTAAAGACTGCAGCTGTTCATTTTGTTAAGAAGGGCAACTGTTCTTGCACCTGTCTGTAACACAGTAGCAATCTGGGAGGACAGAATTACTTTGTTACAGTGGGGAGACATTGCATTCTTATTCTATTTTTATCTCTAGGCAAAATTATATTCATATATACAAATGTTGATTAATTACTGAATAGGACACCGCTATAACATGACTTTGTAATTTTCTTTGTCTCATAGATACATAGTAGATGAGGTTGAAAAAAAGCCTGCGTTCAACCTATGCTAAATTTAGACGTCAGATACTTTATGGTATATCCGTATATACCTTTTTATTTCTAAAAAGATGTCCAACTTTTTTTTTAATAAATCTATTGTATCTGCCATCACAGCCTCCATGGGTGATGAATTCCACATTTAACTGCCCTTAATGTAAAGAACCCTTTCCTTTGTTGCTGGTGCAATCTCCTTTCCTCCAACCTTAAGGCTATGGCCCCAGTCCTCCCTGCTGCACGCGCGCCTTGCGGCATGGCGGTGCTTGCAGAGACAAGCCGCGATCGACGGTCTGTAGGGAAGAGCGCAGGGGGGGGGGGGGGCGTGGCCATGACGGGTCATATCTACCCTGCCATTGGCTGCGCGCCGCCACGTGACCGCAGCACGGGAAGACAAAAGTCTTCCCTGCCAGCGTACGCGTCACCGCGCTTTGTGCGTCCACCCACACACAGCCACTGGGGCCTGCCCCATAGAGAGCTGTGCTGTGGTGTGCGGCTATGGCGTGACCACCAGGGACTCAGCCTTGGGGATGACCCTGTGCCCTTTGTACTGCCCTTGCGATAAATAGTTATTTTGCAAGCTCCTTGTACTGTCCCTCGGTAAATAGTTAATATGCATGGCTTAGTTTTGACTGTATTCTCCCTTGTTTGATGACAGTACAGGCGGCCCCCAGTTATCCGACACAATGCGTTATTGAAAATGGTGTCGAAAGCGAAACCCATTTTCCCATAGGATCACTGTTATACATTGAGGTTCTGTTCCTGAAGGCTGTTTTAACACACAATGACCCAGAATATTGTACTCTGGCAATAATATATGCAGTACACACAGTAATTATGTACTATAAAGATTATATTTATTGAATCCAGTACTGTATAATAAAATGATATACTGTACAGTATGATCAGTATAAATTATTGAAGGAAGAAGGTGATTGGGGATATCTTGAAGGGCTTCTTGGAGGTGATGTAGTTGGACTACTCCCAGAAGTCCTAGGTGGATTGGAAAATTTGGTACTCTTGAAGCTCTTTAATCAAGTTTGGACAGATGCTTTCCGTTTCTGCCTGTAGATCTCTGTAGCAGCTGATTAGTTTGGACATCCCTCGACTGATTGTAGAACTGCGTTCAAAGTTGGGGTAATTTTCCTCAAATATGGCCAAGGCACGATCAGTGTGCTTAAATGCCTCTCTCAACAGTTTTGTTGTTAAGGATTTACGATGAGGAATCACTTCAACAGATGCCTCTTCATCTGCAATGTTTTGCTGTTCTAATTGCAGCAGGTCTTAATTGCTTAACTCCTTAGGCCTCGGGCATGGTCAGCGCTTATGCGCTGACCCGTGCTGAGGCGCGCTGCTGCTCGGCAGTGAGCCCCTGCAGCCGCAATGAGAGCGGCTTTAGCAGGGGCTCGCTTATGCTTCAGCAAGCACGCGGAAGTGTAAGTCCTAGAAATTTTTTAAATTTAAGCGCTCAAGGGAGCGCAGGGCTGGTCACGTGAACGGTTTGCCCAATGAGGGCGAACCAGCTCCGTGACGTCACTGGCCCGCCCCCCGACACACCCCGGATGGCGCGCTAACCAAGGCCAGGGAAAGCACCTCCGCCTAGCCTGCCTCTCTTCTGTCATTGGTCAGAGCAGGGTCATGTGACCCTTCTCCGAGCAAGAAAGTATACCTCCAGTGTCTCCTCAAGCACAAAGCTTGGGAGAGCGTGTGTGCATGCGCAAGAGCGCGCGCACAGTGTAAGAGTGGATGTGATCATCCACATTGAAGAAGGTAAGCATGCTAAGCGCGGACCGCGCCAGCGGGGACTCCTATTCTTGAGGCTTATGAATGGTTTGCATCTTGTGGTGAACCCTCTGTATTTGCTCTCGTGAAGTCTTCTCTTTATAGTAGACTTGGATAATGATATGCCTACCTCCTGGAGAGTGTTCTTCACTTGGCTGGAAGTTGTGAAGGGGTTTTTCTTTACCATGGAAAGGATCCTACGATCATCCACCACTGTTGTCTTCCGTGGACTTCCAGGCCTATTTGTGTTGCAGAGCTCACTAGTACGTTCTTTTTTTTTCTCCGAATGTACCAAACTGTTGATTTGGCCACTCCTAATGTTCCTGCTATCTCTCTGATGGATTTTCTTTTTTTTTTGCAGCCTAAGGATGCCCTGTTTCACTTGCATTGAGAGCTCATTTGACCGCATGTTGTGGTTCACAGCAACCGCTTCCAAATTCGAATGCCACACCTGGAATCAACTCCAAACCCTTTACCTGCTTAATTGATGAAATAACGAAGGAATAGCCCACACCTGTCCATGAAACAGCTTTTGAGTAAATTGCCCAATTACATTTGGTCCGTTGAAAAAGAGGGGGCTACATATTAGAGATGTAATTCCTAAACCCTTTATCCAATTTGGATGTGAATACCCTCAAATTAAAGCTGATAGACTGCACTTTAAGCCCATATTCATTATTTGACTGTAACTTGAATTTATTTTGGTACACAGCCGAAATAACAAAACTTGTATCAGTGTCCAATTCTTTCCGGACCCAACTGTATCTCTTCTATATATCTCTTATATAGATCTATATATCTATAGATGGATATATATCGATATATCTCACCATGGCTGGTCCAGACTATACTTTCTACCTCCTGTCACGTAAGTCCCAGTAGTTATAGGCAATGGCAGGCTGTCCTGTGGGGTTTATGTACAGACATTCTCATGGGTACGAATTCCCCTATGTACCAGAGCCCATCATGGGCCGGTGCGGCCCCTGTGGCCTTTCCTACTGCGGTACCTATGCCAACTTACGACCGGGCCCGCATACATCTTGGCTCGGCCTATCCAGATGTTTACACCACGGAGGACATTGTGGGCCCTAAATAACGTGCCAAATGCCCACGTGGTCCGGTGCCAGAGATGACGCCCGCGGTGATGTGCCTGTCGGTTCCAGGACCGGAACCTGTACTAGCGGTACCCGATGACCGGGAGGGTGAGTTGGGTGCGCTTCCCCTGGCGGGAGCGGGCGAGCTCCATGCCAATGGCCGCCAGGGCATGTGAGGTGCCCCGACATCGTGGCCCAGAGGTGGTGTCTTTACCCTCCTCAGAAGACGAGACCTGTGGAGGAAAGACCATCTCTTACCTGCAGTCGGAGGCGGAGCACTGATCCAGAGGTGTCCATTCAGAAGGCCGTGGTGCATCCGGAGCCCCACGCCAGAGGAAGGTGCTGGAGCAGTGAAGGAGCCGCTTGCGGAGGATCCTGTGGAGCCAGAGGACGTCCCCTACCTTTTGGATGGGTGAGGCTCCAACGTGTTACTTTTACCAGGATCCTGCTGCGGCATATCTGGACGAGGAGCAAGGCGGGGCCTTGTTCGGTGAGACACAGGGTGATGCACTTCCGGTGTGGCCGGACGTAACGTTATCCTTGCCGCCGAACCGGTGCCTGTCTGGAGATCTCGCGGGATCGGCCAGCCATGATGATGTCAGCAAGATGGCGGATGCTGAAGTTGCGGAACCTCCGCCGGGATCTGTTGTGGGGAGTGTAGATCAGCCTTTTACTGACACTCCCCTACTCAGGCCCGATCTCGAGGAAGGGGTCATCGGACCCCTGATACCACCACACTACACCTCCCTAAGGGCCGTGGTAAGATTGTCCATGACCAGTCTTTTGGGTGCAATGTTAGGCCCTGTTCACCGGCCTCAGCTGCCCATGTCCCTTCCAAGGCCACTACGTCCGCTATGATACTACCACCTTGGGGCAAGGGTAAGCCAACCCCAGAAGGACTTGTCCGGGACACTTCTAGGCCTCAATCACCAGCCTGTACTTCCAAGGTATCTGCTAGTGCTAGCTCTGTCCCTGCTGTACCCATCGTTGTATAATCCCATTTTCCCAGTGATGATCTGTCCCCTGGTTTGTTAACTGATTTAAGGGACTGGGATTTTGGGGGGGAGAAATGGTTGGTCTTACGAGCCAGAGGGAGAAATTCCTGTGTTCAGTCGCATACCTGTGGTTAACGCCCCTTGGTCATCCAGGTCTTTCAGAGAGTCTTCTTTATCGCAACAGTCGGCTACGTTTGGAGTGTCCTCACAGATAGACATTATGTCCAGTAGCCCAAATCCAGAGCATCTGTCCGGGGAACCCCTTAAGTGGTGGGACCCTATGTTTCAGGGATACGGCATCAATATGAACAGGACTAGGTTCCTTCTGTTGTATGGTCCTATGGTAGATAACTGGTGGAAGGAGGGTCAGTTTTCCCCATAGGACACAACTAAGTCCCTTCCTAAGAGGTTACACAACATCAAGCTAGGGGTAGTGACGTCTAGGGGACCCTCCATCCTGTACCAAGAGGTGGAACTTAGGGAATCTACATTTTGGGGTTTACCTGGGCAGGCGGGTACTAACACATTTCTCAAGATCAGTAGGGCAGATAGAGCCATCCTTCATGGGTATAGACAATCTCATGGGTACAAATTCCCCTATGTACCAGAGCTCATCATGGATGAGATTGATGCCAATAGGGATGAGTGGCTTAAGCAGGCAGTACTGGACCATCTGCGGTCTACAACTACGGAAAAGGTATTCATAGATGAGGCCCTACTTTGTAGCATCATGCAGAAATCGATAGTGGGAAGGCGCATCTATAAGGATGGGGTGGAACTCCGTCAGAGACGTGGTGCGCCAAGACCCATTTCATATGGACTAAGTGTTTCGATGGGTGGGTGGTAAAGAAACCCGATCCCAAGTTCTATAAATAGAGATCCAAATCCTATTTAATGTTGGAAGTATTTTCAGTTACTATTGTCGCTGTAATCAGTGGCTTAAATGGGGTTGTAATGTCTGTATGCTGTACATTGGTTTATGTCACGATGTTTGACTTAACCCTTTGTTGTATTACAGTCTCCAGGTTAATGGATGGTCACTCAATTTGGTTCCATGACATGGGAATTTCACCTAAGGGGAGAGTGTAGCCATAGCTGGTCCAGACTATACTTTCTGCCTCCTGTCACGTAAGTCCCAGTAGTTTTGGCAGTGGCAGGCTATCCTGTGGGGTTTACCTCCCCCACCCCTCATGCAACCTCCTTGAGTGGCAGGAGTGGAGGTTAGTCGTGGGCTGCGAGTTACCCAATCTGGGTGCAGCCCAGGTCCCCTCCCATTCTGCACTAAGGAGGCAGTCAAAATTATAGTGATCCCAGGTCTCCCCTCTCCTGGGGTAGAGACATGCAGTTCAGCGCTCCCTCTCCTGGGGCTGACTGCAGCCCAAGATCTGGGCAGAGCACAAGGCCTCAAGACTGCAAGAAGGCGGTACCATCCAGGGGTCTGGGATCTATCCTGAAAACCCATGCATACGTGGTTTTGTGAAACTACGGTGGCGGACTAAGCTCATACGCCTTCTGCCAGTAAGAAGACTTTTCCTGAGCCGCACAGACTAACCTACACTACGTGTTAGGAACCATAAGCTGTCTATCTGAATTGCCGGAGGGACGATTCTTCGTGATACACCGGTAGCAGTGAGATCTAGCGTCACGAAGCAAGCGGTCGGCGAGCGGACACATGTTGGCGCATGGGTTTACCCATACAATGCTTTTATTGCATTGACAAATTGTGAGTGTGCATTTGTCTTGTCATTCCTTATTAAAACTTTGTATTTGGATTTTACACATAGATCGGGCGTTTTTTCTCTTCTAGATTCGCTGGGAGGTTGCAGACCCCAAAGAAGAAGCAGCCCGGTCGTTCTGAATTTCCTTACAAAGATATTCATCCATAATGTGAAGGAACACTATCATTTTTTATAATCTTTTTTATTGTTTTTTTTATTAATATATTTTTTCACATATTATACATATTTTTCAATATTGTGTTTTTTTAGATTTTTATATATATTTTTTTCTGGTTTGTGTTTTTTAATTTTTTATGTTTTTTCATTATTACCTATTTTTATTTATATTTTTTCACACTCACTTATTATATTTAACCACCATCTGAGTTTCAAGTATATAATTTGTTCATTATAATATACATTATATTATATTTTATTTCATACAGGTCATCTGGGTTAGCAATTTGGACGATCTGTGTGCCATCAGGAGTTTTGCTGTGAGGCTGGTACACATACAGGCGCTGTCAAAACTATACATATACATATATATATACCCTATTTCCTCGATTCTAAGACGCACCTTTTTTCCAATTTTCACATATCTGATATCAGGGTGCGTCTTAGAATCGATGTATTAATATATATATATATATATTTTTTTTTTAAGTGTCTACAGTACTAACCCCCTCTTTTAACTTACCATGTTTCAGGAGAGGTCCCATGTCAGCGGAGGATGAAGCGGGCGGCGGTGGCATAAGAGGTCCCACATCTGCAGATGGTTGAAAATGTACAGCGGGTGGGAGTGCGGCGGCGTCAGCTCCCAAATCTGCAGGTGAATGAAGATAAGAAGACAGCGGACGTGCGGCGGCGGCAGGAGATAATAATAGCAGGAGAGCTGAGCAAGGTGCAGAGCGGCATAGAGGAACGGCTTGGGAGGTGCATACTGTAACACCGGATGTTGACCGGTGTCTGACTTCCGGTTACAGTGTGTACCTCCCAAGCCGTCCCCATATGCCGCTCTGCTCCTGCTCAGCTCTCCTGCTATTATGATCTCCTGCTGCTGCCGCCGCTACCACAAGCCCACCCACTGTCTTCTTATCTTCATTCACCTGCAGACTTGGGACCTGTCCTGCCACAGGACCTCTCCTGAAACATAATGAAAAAGTAATTTTCCTCGATTGTAAGTGCCAAATCGATGGTGCATCTTCCAATCAATGGCGTCTTACAATCGAGGAAATACGGTGGTTATATATATATATATATATGTAATATGTGTGTGTAATATATATATTTTAGGACTTTTAGTTCATCTATTTGTAAATACTATACTACTGGAAAAGGTGTCGTCGTATTACTTCTCCCAAGAGGCTACTGCATTGGAGGGAGATCACATGATGAGAAGCAGCCTGAAACACGGGCTCCAGCAAGGGATTTGTAGGTACCGGGGATCTTTTCCACCCCTGCCATAAAATAAGGTATGGATTAAAATGTGAAGTCATTAGAGGTCCGAGTAAATAAGCATACAATGAGTTAAATTCTCTAATGATGGTTACCATAAAGACCAGTAGATATTTAACTGGGTGTTGAAGGAACAGCTCTCTACCACTGATGAAGCTCCCTTTAAGAACAAAACACACCTTAGGTTATTGTGATGTCACTAATACTACTAGCAGTTTAGTTAGGAAGCGGTGAATTTCAAAATGCCCGTTTTAGTATTTTCTGCAGTCACGTTAATGAACTTTGATTTATTGAGGTGTCTGTTCACATGCTATGGGGTACATTCTATGTACTTTAAAGCAGACATTCAGGCTATTTGGGGGGCAGAAAATCCCAATTAAAGTCAATTGGGATATTCGATCTAAAACGGTCTGAAAGGTCGCTTTGGATTATATAGGATCTACCCCTAAGAGTGCTACTTTTATATTACAACTTTGAATTCCTCAGACATCATATAAGTGCAAGTAGCAGTTGGATATCAGCTGTATCAATCTGCCTTATTTTGAAAAATACAAAGGCCCACATTCACACAATGGGAGTGAAGGCATGCTACAGTTTAGGCCCTGCGCCACAAAAGGGTGCTACGTGCTTTATCATGGATCCCATTATAGGAAAGTAACTATATGGTGATATTGTATTTCAATAAGGAAGTTATTCAATTTTTCAGCTTTTTAACTTTATTGGGGAGGGGGGTAATTTGTATTTTAGGTGAATTATAATACAAATTAGGTTTTGAAGAGAGTACACCGTACCATTTAACTGGGTGCCTAGCTAAGGGAGCTCTAAGATATTTATTTTGTATAAATTGTTAAGTGACCAGTCTCACAAGATTGTTCACTATCCTTCATTTGGCTCTTCAGAGGTCAGTCCCAATTAAAGTGGCTGTATAACCAAATCAATGGTGTGGATGTGTAGGAGAAGAGAAGATACGCGGGCACAACGGATTTCCAAATGATCTAATTTATTTAGCCAAACAGAAACACAACGTTCAACCATAAGGTCTTTTTCAAGTGAGGCATAGTGCCACTATACCTCAAGACCTTATGGTCGAAACGTGTTTCTGTTTGGCTAAATAAATTAGATCATTTGGAAATCCGTTGTGCCCACGTATCCTCTCTGCTTGTACTGCTGGATCAGCTGCAGGCTCTTATCCAGACGCAGGAGCACCGGTAATTACTTTACATTTATTCTTATTTGGTGTGCAGCATTTACCATTTTTCATGTGGATGTGTAGGAACCAGGATTTAAACACAGCTAGAATTAATTCTCAGGTAATTATGAAAGTGATGCAGGACAGGTAAGACCTGTCCATTATTATGCAGATGCCCAAAGCCCAGCAGGCTTTTTAGGGGACCAGATTTCACAGTTTAGGTATGATGAACTCAGAGGGACAAAATGACTGCTGCAATGCCATTTACAGTACTTATATATTACTCAATGTCCTTTCTGTGCACTAAGCTGCTGCAATTTAGTGAATCAGGTCCATGGTATTTAAAATAACATTGGTTAGGTTTTTTCATTGCTCAGCAATACTTCAAAGTTGAATATATTTCAGTCTAGTCCTATTTGTTCAGTATAATTGAGTATTAAGCCAATATAACTCTGGATTTCTTTTTAGCCTGCTAACCTAGCATGTGAACATGTATAGATTGCCCAACTGGGTACCTTAAAAACAATCATTTAATATCATCCACATGTTCCATGTACTCGGTGCCTTTAGGATGCTAATTCAGAAGCAGAAAAATGGTTGGACGAGTACAAGGATACTCAAATCTATAATGCAATGTTCCATGTCATTTTAGAGATTTTGTTTACTCCCATTTTAATACGAGCAGAAAACAAATCTTGTGCTCAAGGAGAGATAATTGATGATTCTATAAATTACGAACTTGAGTAAACATGCAATATCATTATGAATAGATGGAAGTCCCCTTCATATAGTACCAGATAGGGTTTTTTGTTTTGTTTGTTTGATTCTTCTTGAATGAAGAGAATAGACACAATGAATATAGATGCAGAGCTAATTGTGGTACCTCCAGTCTTCCTGGATATAAAATTGTTGTCCTGAGAAACTTCATATGGTCATGCCTCACATGTTGCACGTCACTGGTTATGGTACATGAGGGATAGAAGCACTCACTGTGAAAACAAGAACAAACAATTAGTGTTATAAAACCAATGACTGCTACTCCCTCCAGTAAAACCGCCTGCTGGAGTCTATGTTCAATATTTCAATTTATTTTCTTTATCTTTTTTTTTTTTTAACCTTGCATGGGTTAAATAGCCCTATTATGGACGAGGTGGGTACTCACTGTTTGGTTCTAGCTCTGTATTGGAAGATTCTCCATCTGAGTATAGCAGGGGACATCCAGCGTACAAACCGCCAATTGAAACATAGGAAAAACAGGAATCCCCGGGTGATGCCTCTGTACTTCAATTAGAAGGGGTTTTTTTTGTCCAAAAATAAAAACGCTATAGCAAAAAAAAAAAAAACCTAATGATAGACCCTTAAACTGATCAGGTCTGACCACAAGAAATAAACCTGTGGAGGACTGTATACTGCCAATCCTCAAACCTGCAATACTCACGCATGTAAAGGTATTACTGGTAATCTCATTAGGCTGCTGTCTAAAATGCTATTATTAAGAATAAGGGATGGATGTTGATAATCTGCCACCTATACTGGTATTGAAACAAAGTAGACCGTAAGCTTGGTAAAATACGACACGCTACCCATGCGGTGCA